>NC_142461.1:88104545-88256060 GCF_049115385.1 Moschus berezovskii | reverse complement strand
GTTCAACCCTGAAACTTTGATTTGTAATTTTCCCACTTGATATCTTTTCCTTCATCTCTGCTTCCAAGAATGGCACTAATATTCTCCCAGTCTCTCAAGCCAGGACTATAATAGTCATTCTTTGTTGTTCCCTAAAAGTTTATATTCAATCCACCACACAACCCTGTTCAATCTCCACAGTATTTCTAAATTCCAGCACTTTTCCTCATTTAAACATCCACAACCTTGTCTTTGGTATCATCATCTCTTCAGTTCAGGTCAATTCAGTCACTCAGTTGTGTCTGACTCTCTGCAACGCCACGGACTACAACACATCAGTCTTCCTGTCCATCACCAACTCCTGGAGCCTATTCAAATTCATGTCTATCAAGTCAGTGATTCCATCCAACCATCTCATCCTCTGTCATCCCCTTCTCCTCCTGCCTTCAATGTTTCCCAGCATTAGGGTCTTTTCCAATGAGTCAGTCATTTGCGTCACATGGCCAAAGGACCTGTTAACTAATTCCACTTAATTTCTTGCTCTTTCATCATTCATCATCCACATTTTTCCTAATAACAAGAATATTTTAACGTGATAACTAAGGTTGTGATTCTACAATGCTCTGTGCAAATTGGCCCCTCATCTCATTGCTTGCTTTTCTTCAGTCATTTTTCCCACTTTTCACTGCACACCAACAACATTTTCCCTTTTTCTGTTCTGAAAACATATGAACATTTTTGCCAATTTAGATTCTAGCATATGCTTTCTCTTATGCTTAAAATGTTTTCCTTTTAATTCTTTCTTTAGGTGGCTGTTTTCAATTCTTTAAGAATTTTTTTTTTCTTTAAGAAGTTTTGATTAATATGCATAGAATAGATTGTGGGGGAATTATTTGAGGAAAAATGATGGTGTTCTAATTAAGGGTAGGATTAGCAGAGGTGAAAGTAACTAAACAGATTCAGAATACATTCTAAAGCTAATGTTGATAGGATTTGGTAAAAATTAGTTATGTATCAGAGAGAAAGAGAAAAATGTAAGGATGCTTCCTAATGTTTTGGCCAAAGAAAGCTTGAAGGAAAGTATTCAGGTCATGTTAGTGGTAAAGGAGAAGCAACAAACTCATTGTGAAGAAGATCAACATTCAATTTTGACCTGCTGAGTGGGGGAGGTAAGGGTGATGGAGAATTCAAGAATGACTCCCATGTCTGGTTTCAATAAGAGACTGTGTCATGGAGGAAATATTGAGTCAAGGGACACAGGAGGAGAAGCAGTTATGGGAGTAAGTCATAAATCAATGGCAGTGGAAACTTAGCACTGAAGAAAAAGGTTAAGGTTAAGACTGTAAGTTTGAGAGTTGTCAGATTGTAGATAGTAATTACAGTCAAGGAATTAGACAGTATTACCTAGAATTCAAAAGAAGCTTAGGATTAAACCTGAAGGACTGAGTAGAGAAGAATCTATCAAACAAGACCTAAAATTAGGATCCAGGAAATACTAGGATAGTATGCACAGGACGTGGTATGAAGGAAAACAAAAAGAGTTTCAAAAACTTAGACTATAAATGGAGTGAAGGCTTCCCTGAAGCAATTCCACCCTCAGTAGGATTTGATAATTCACAAAGCAAGAGATTTGATGAAATGGATTTCTTTCTTATAATGTATGTCAGGTAACAGTGCTATTTATGGCCCACAGTGTTGATAAAATGTGTTTCCTTTAAATGGAAGTGCCGTACAGACTCATAATGGCACCCATATGAAAGGAAGGTATTGTGACTCTTAATAGCTCATAAAAATGTTTATTAAAAAGTATTGACTGTTTAAATGAAGTACCTTTAGTAAACCGACAGATTTGGGGACCAACTCTGTGCTAGATACTGATTTAGGTAATAAATAATGCAGACCTCCTTTTCTTCAAGAGTTGAATATGATGGGAAAGCCTAGCAGATAGCAACTCCATGAACTAACTAAAAATAAAGTAACTTTTATAATAAAGTTATGAACAAATTGCTATCCAGATATGTAGAAAAAATAATTCTCTCTGTGGTAGGGAAAAGCAAGTGTGATAGTGGAAGTAATATTCTAGATGGTGATATATCCTCTTGTTTTGATTTAAAGCTTTGTTTAATTTATACAGATATTCCTAAATTGTTTGAGATAAAAATTTCCTTGATTCTGTTAAAACATATGCCCTCTCTCCATAGGAAATGGACATGTGTAGCTGTTCACAAAATTTCAAATATACAAGGACTTCCTGGGCCAATTATGATATTACAAAAATAAATGGAGACCAATGTGTGATTTTAATGTTATTAAAATTATTAATTTTTATTAATTATAGACTTTCTTCTTCCCTTTTTGGTTTATGAAGAGCAGAAGAGTGGAATGGGTAGAATTTATTAACTTCCCATCTTTAATTTAAACCTGTATGGGGCAGGGAACCTCTCTTAGTCCAGCTACAATCCAATGTGGTATCTCTAATATTTGTAACAAGACATTTACCACAAAATAGTCTATTTATGGAAGAAGTTAGTTGTGTGTCTTCTCTCCTGGATCTGCCCTATTTCATTCTCAGCATTACATAGGATGAGACATGGAGTTCAATGCAAAGGTAGAATCCAGCTATTTCTTTAGAGTGCTAACATGCTTTCTGTAGGAAACATCTATCATTATTATAACCAAATTTTAAAATATGTTTTCAAACAATTGAATTGCTCTGTTGTCTTCCTATGTCCTTCTTGGACAAGAAGACTGTGCATTTTTCTTTCCCCTATTATCCCCTGTCAATAAATTGGCCAGCTTGGCTTATTTTTAATAAGAAATTTGTTTAGGTAAATATCTGGGAATTTAGAATTTAAAGAATGGACTGTTACAAGATTCCTGATCCTCACCTTCTCTGTACTAACAGGATAAAGCACAGCCTTGAAGAGGTGCAACACTGCCAGGCATGTTGTTGTTCTGTTGGGATAAACTAACTTTCAAAAGTAGAAAATAAAATTGGTATTAATTCTGAAAAACCTGTAAAGTTGTACTTCAGCCCTTGGCTAAGAACCCTATTCCTGAACTACTTAAGTAACATTATTTTTCATGTGTGTTGTTCTGCCTAAAGTTAGAAATGACACAGATGGAGAATTGAGAGGCAAATAAACGAGATTGGTTAAATGTAGGTAAGGAGAGTATGTGCATAGTAAAAGTGAAGACATCTATTTATTCATAATAATTCATGAGGGAGGTAGTATTGAGTAGAAGAGTTCCAGAATCAGACTACCAAGACCACATTTTTACTTTACTTGTTCTTGGATTATCATGGATACTTACTTAACCTGTCTGTGCCTCAGTTTCTCCAGTGAAAGGCAATGTGATGGGCCGTGCTGTGCCAAGTCACTTCAGTCATGTCTGACTCTGTGTGACCCTATGGACTATAGTTTGCCAGGCTCCTCTGTCCATGGGATTCTCCAGGCAAGAATGATGGAGCAGGTTGCCATGCTCTCCTCCTGAGGGTCTTCCTGACCCATGGATCGAACCCACAACTCTGACGTCTCTTGTATTGGCAGGCAGGTTCTTCACCACTAGCGCCACCTGGGAAGTCCGTGAGAGGCAATAGTACTATCCAACTCATAAGTTTGTACTAAGGATTAAATGAGAAGCTCTATATAACTTTCATCAAGGCCAGTGTGTTGGAAGACTCCAAGGTCACAATGAATAGTTTATTTAGATAGAATATAGAATACATAGAATAAAATGTGAATAGTGTTTCCTGGAACTGTGAAACATGGCAGTCCTAAAAGCACTTAGGAAAAATACCTAGCATACAGTTGAAATTAGAACCATTATATATGCTTTAAGCTATAAACAATTTACCTTTAGTGATGAACTTGTAGCAAAGCAATAAAATACAAAGGGTAAAGTACAAGAAATAGGTCCAAAATGGAGTCAAAATTTGAAAATTGAAAGTAGAGGGAGAGATTACATATACCTTTTATTTCTTACTCTCATCATAATATATAATTTTTTATCATCCAGAAAAATGCCTTTTGTGTTTTCTAGTTAATCCATTCAAGTCCTCAAAAGAGGCGACCAGTTTCCTCAGTTCATCAGTGGATTAATGTTGTCTTCTCTAATAATTCTGACAAGTTTCTAGGTATCGAGATCATCACATAATAGTTAATATATTTCTAGTTCATCAGATAAATGAAATTATACTTTATTTACTCTCTGTCTTCTTTTACTCAAGATACCATTTTTGTGTTTCATCCATGTTATTGCCTGTTTTACCAATATCTTTCTTTCTTTTTTTTGCTGAGTATGTATCAAATCTTGTTTATTTCTGTTGAGGGACATTCAAGTTGTTTCTTGTCTGTGGCTTTTGTAAACTACTAATCCTTTACAATATTTTTGTGAATGTGTGTTTTCCTTTATGCTGGGGAGACACATAATGGAATTGCTAAGACAAGTGTATGATTACAAGAAAATTACAAGAAAATGCCATACAAATTTCAAGAGTTTATGTTATCTTATACTCCAAATCCTCACCAGCGTGTGGTGTGGTGTCACTCTTTAATTTTAGCCATTCTAGTGCAAATGTAATAAAACTCATTGTGATTTTAATTTGCATATCCCTTGATGACTAATGATATTCAGCACTATTTCTTGTAGCCATTTATATAAATATTCTTTTTTGAAGTATCCATGTTTTTGCCTTCTTAATAATATTCTACCATTTCTCACTTCCCATCTTTGTCCTATCACGTTATACATTTTCCTTCTTGATTTGTTATAAACAACATAGAAGTGAAGTCGCTCAGTCATGTCCAATTCTTTGCGAACCCATGGACACAGGCTCCTCCGTCCATGGGATTTTCTAGGCAAGAGTACTGGAGTAGTTGCCATTTCCTTCTCCATGGAATCTTCCTGACCCACGGATTGAACCCAGGTCTCCCGTATTGTAGACAGATGCTTTACCATCTGAGCCACCAGGGAAGACCAAACATCATAGAGTAGTGTTATTTTTTGCTCTCAACAGTCAGCTTTGAAAGAATTTAAGGAAATAGAGGGAAGTTATTTGTCTTTCAACTTAGTCATCTATTTTTTCTTTTCTTTTCTTTATGTTGTCTCAAACTTCTGTCTAGAATTATTTCATTCTTCTGAAATCCTATTTTTAGCATATCATATTGTATTCATCTGCTGGTGACTCATGGTTTCAGTTTTTGTTTGTCTAGATAATTATTCTTATTTGAAGTGTTTTCTTTTTTGTCAAATTTAGAGTAATATTTTTTCTTTCAGCACCTTAAAGTTGCCATTCTATTTTTGTCTAGCTTGTATGTCTCAGAGGAAAACTCTGGTTTTCTCATTGCTGTTTCCCTGTTAGCTATGTGTCTTTTATTTGTTGTCTGCTTTTACAGCTTCTTTTTTGTATTGCATGTCTTTTTAAATTGATATATATTAAATATACAATATTATATAATTTCAGATGTATAACATAATTATTAACAATATTTAAAAGTTATATTCCATTTATGGTTATTTAAAAATATTGGCCGTATTCTCTGTGTCGTATAATATATACATGTAGCTTATTTATACATAGTAGTTTGTACCTCTTAATTTCCTATGCTCATATTGCCTTTTCCCCTTCTATCATCTTACTGATAACCACCAGTTTATTTACTATACTTTTTTTTTATATTTACTAGCTTGTTTTATTTTTTAGACAAATACTATATGATATCATTTATATGTGGAATCTAAATAAAAAACAATCTAGTGAATATTATATAAAAGATTTTTCTTCCTTTTTATTGATTTTCAAATATTTCTTTGGTACATTATTCTTCATGACTATCCCTGTTGCATTCATTATGATTTTTGGGTTTGTGGATTTATAGGGTTTTTTTAATCATATCCAAAAATTTTCAACCATTACCTTTTAAAATATGCTTTATTCTTTAACTCTCTTTTTCCTCTCCTCTAATGGTTCAGTTACATGAGTTTTTAAACTGGTTTACATTGATAATTTTTTCAGCATCTTTATTATGCCTTAAGTTTGGATGGTTATCTTTTTCTTTTATTTAAATGTGTCCACTTTTTATTCTGTGATCAAACTTAATGTAAAGTTGATCCAGTGATATTTTCATTATACTTTACTGTGAAGTTTTAGAATTTCCATCTTATTCTTTGTAAATAGTTTATGTTTCTCTATTTGTATTTGTTATTTTCTCATTTATTATGTTAATATTTAAATTTGACTTTGTATATATTTATAACATTTTAAAACCCTTTTGTTCTAGATTTGCATGTCTGACATTTACAGTTTTGTTTTCAATTGATTTTTCCACATAGTTGTCATGTGTTCCTTTTTTATATCTATATTCTTTTATATCTATATCTTTTTTATATTTTTATTTGATTTGGATATTATAGATTCTATATTATTACATGTTTGGATTGTCCCCCTTAATGAAGTGTTGAATGTTATCACAGCATATGGTAAACTTGTTTACAGATTAGCCTGATCATTTTGAGGTTTCTTTTTTTTATTATAGTTCATCCAGACTAGATTTCTCTTTAGACTAAATTACCCTTCTGCTTCTGAGATGTGAGTTTTCCATGGTCTCTACTGCAGGTCCTAGAGTGTATAAAATCTCTTCCTTTGACCTTTGAAACTAAATATTTCCAAGCATGTGTGAACTCATTAGTTATTTACCTCATGATGTCCTGGAAGTTTGTTCTCCAGTGGCATTTCTTTCACCAGTAGTGATTCTTTGGTTGTTCTTGTGGAATTTTGCCCTAATTATGTAAGACAGTATTTAGCCGCGTTTTAAGGGCAGACTTTGCAGATTTCTGGAGTTCCTTTTCACCAGAGCTCCCTTCTCTGAAGTAGTACACTGTGTCATAAAACCCTGCACCCTCAGTAACCCTAAACTCTGATCCCTTTGTTTTCTCAAATGGATACTAATGTGCCTGGATACTAATGTGTTGGGTTTCCTTATCCTCTATGCCATGGACCAGAAGGTTTCACAATGTGAAAAGCAAGAGCAATTGTGGGGCCGCCCCTAGTTATTTCCCTTATCTAAGAAATCATAATCCTGCACTCCTTCTAGTAAAACTCTTGTAAATAATTATTTCATATGTTTTGTCCAATTGTATAGTTTATGACAGGAAGGGTACTCCTTCATGGCTGAAAGTAGAAAATAAAATAGATTGAATGCTAATGGTTTGACTGTTGGAAAAAAGACATGTTTTTTCCCTCCCTCACTCCCTTCCTCCCTTCCTTCCTTTCTTCCTTCACTGGATTTGAACCTAGTATATTATATGCCTAGAGTTGTTATTATCCATCTTTCTGCCACATTAAGTTTGAGAATGATACATCATGGAAGAAGTCAGAGTCAAAAAATGAAAGGAGTCAATGACCTGATGATTTCATTGAACCCAACTCTACTTGATTTAGGTGATGTGGTCTAATATATCACTGCCTATCTCAGTCGTGTTTTAATCTTTTCAGTTTACTCGCAACCCAAAGAATCATGATACATCTTCTAAAGGACAGTTGTTGTTTTTTTCCCAGTGCCCTATGAAACATTTTGCCATTTTAGTTAATATCAATTGAGTCTGTATCATAGGTCAGATGTGGTGATAGTAACTAAAGTAACTAGGCTAGGTGGATCATTTTATTTGATCCAGTGTGGTGATTCATATCATATTAGGTTTTAAAATAAAAATTTATTCAACTATTAATAAGCTTTATTTTCTAAAATTGATGGTTAGAAGATAATTAGGAAAGCAACATATTTAATGCAATTTAATACTATATATCCTTTTGAGGTGATTTTTAATATATTTTCTAATCTAATTAGGAACTGAATATATTGTTTTATTTTAGATCATCATCAGCAAAGGAAATGAACTCTTATATTGAGATATAAAAATTGACACTTGTGCCATCAATTATTAATTGGTTCATTTTTAAAAACTTTAGCTTGATATGTGTATGTGTGTATATACATATAACTTGTTTAATATATATAATATATGCTTTAATATATGTAATATGTTTATGTAGAATTTCCACATCAATTTCCAGAAGTTTCTTGTTAATGGGAAGATAAGAGTTGCAATACAGACACTTCAAGCGTCTGTATTGCAGAAAACAATGAGAATCTGAAAGGTCTTTCGTATGATATGTCTTTGTTCGTATATAAATGCAGTTTTGAAGGATTCACTTAAAGCTATACTTAATACTTAGAATCATTCTACCTACAACATGAATGTGATCTAGAAATAAATATAAGCAATGGACTTTTCATGGTAAATATGATATTAGGGGAAAAATTTAGAAGTTGTGAATACTGGTTTAAAAATTTGAGTTGCCTGGAGTGTGTTTAAAAGGAAAAAAAAAAGAAGCAGGACAAATGCAAGAACAGACTATACTTCACAAGAAATGAAAAATAACTTGTTTAGTAGAAACATATTCAATACATCTTCTCTGTAAGGCACAAGAGGCAGAAATAGGTTATTGAAATACATATGAATATAAATTGTATATTAGTTAGAATGCTACCAAAAATTGTTTATGTGGTGAATACTTCATTATCCTTTGATTTTCTGTTGTCTGTTTCATTATTTACTTCTTACATTTCCTAGCTAAGGTGCTTCATTAGGCACCCACGAGATGATATGTGCCATTATCTGACACTAAATTTTAAAATTGACTTAGTCTTTTTTTCTCTTTTATTAAAAGAATCTACAAGAGAAATTATATTTTCCCCTTAATTTAAAGCCAATAATTAATTGCTCTTTTCCCCTGAAAGTATAATGTGAGAGAAAAGCAGCCCATCACAGCAGATAGGTAGATTACCACTATTAAAAATCAAAAAAGTATATGAAATTTTAAAAGATTTATTTTCAAATCAGTTGATTGATAAGTTTAGCATGGACAATAATTGAGAAAACTTTGTTAATATACCATATTCATTGTACAAAAATGCAGAGTTAGGTGAGCATATGTTGAAATGATCACCTTTATGTAAGCACCTTGTGTTTTTTATGCCTACTAGAGAATGGAGAGAGATATTTTGGGGGGCTACTTTGGCATCAAAAAGTTTTATGATTTGTGCAGTGATTTTTTTTAGAAATTATGAATTCAACTTGTATTTCTTTCCTGTAAAATTTGAAATCTTAAATTTAACTAATTGGTGGATATTTGAATGCTCATTTTGTGCAGGATGAAATGAATAAAGCAGTATAGTGCCTACCCTCATGGAAATTCTATCTAGTGTGAGAGAATGACACTAAAAGAAATATAAATAGACCAAAAATAATTACCACCTGTGGAAAAAATCAATCAGGTTGAATGATATTCCATTGTATGCATATACCACTTTCTCCTTATTCATCCACCAATGGAGATTTAGGTTATTTCTACATCTTGGCTATCATGAATAAATGATTTTAGGGGCACTATGGACAGGAAGGCCTGGCGTGCTGTGATTAATGGGGTTGCAAAGAGTCGGACACGACTGAGCGACTGAACTGAACTGAATATCATTTTGAGGTCCTAATTTCGTATCTTTTGGTAAATATTCAGAAGTGGGATTGCTGGATTAAATGGTAGTCTGTTTTTAACTTTTTGAGGAACTCAGGTATTGTTTAAAAATCCTGTTATATGCAACGACTTGGATGAAACTTGAGTTCATTACACTAAATGAAATAAGCCAGTCACAGAAAGACACGCATTGTGTTATTCCACTTATATGAGATATCTAAAATAGTCAAACTCTGAAGCAGGGAGTAGAATGGTGGCTGCCAGAGGCCAGGGAAGGGGTAAGTGAGGAGTTGCTGATCAGTGAGTATAAAGTTTCAGTTATTCAGGATGAATAAGTTCTAGAGATCTAAGGGCAACGTTGGGCCCACAGATGACAACACTATTGTACTGAACTATCTGCTATGGTTTCATATATTAACTGTTCTCATAAAATAAAAATATATATGTTATAAAAAATTTTGAAAAAAAAAGTAGAGTGTTTGATAATAAGGTAGTTCAGTTCAGTTCAGTCGCTCAGTCGTGTCCGACTCTTTGCAACCCCATGAATCACAGCATGCCAGGCCTCCCTGTCCATCACCAACTCCCAGAGTTCACTCAAACTCATGTCCATCGAGTTAGTGATGCCATCCAGCCATCTCATTCTCTGTCGTCCCCGTCTCCTCCCACCCCAATCCCTCCTAGCATCAGACTCTTTTCCAGTGAGTCAACTTGTCGCATGAGTTGGCCAAAGTATTGCAGTTTCAGCCTTAGCATCAGTCCTTCCAATGAACACCCAGGATTGATCTCCTTTAGAATGGACTGGTTGGATCTCCTTGCAGTACAAGGGACTCTCAAGAGTCTTCTCCAGCACCACAGTTAAAAAGCATCAATTCTTTGGTGCTCAGCTTTCTTTATAGTCCAGCTCTCGCATCCATACATGACTACTGGAAAAACCATAGCCTTGACTAGACGGACCTTTGTTGGCAAAGTAACGTCTCTGCTTTTTAATATGCTGTCTAGGTTGGTCATAACTTTCCTCCGAGGAGCAAGCGTCTTTTAATTTCATGACTGCAACCACCATGTGCAGTAATTTGGAGCCCAAGAAAATAAAGTCTGTCGCTCTTTCCATTGTTTCCCCATCTATTTGCCATGAAACGATGGGACTGGATGCCATGATCTTGGTTTTTATAACGTTGAGTTTTAATCCAGATTTTTTACTCATCTCTTTCACTTTCATCAGGAGTCTCTTCAGTTCCTCTTCGCTTTCTGCCACAAGGGTGGTGTCATCTGCATATCTGAGGTTATTGAGATTTCTCCTGGAAATCTTGATTCGAGCCTGTTCCTCATCCAGCCAAGCATTTTGCATGATGTGCTCTGCATATACGTTAAACAAGCAGTGTGACAATATACAGGCTTGATGTACTTCTTTCCCAGTTTGGAACCAGTCCGTTATTCCATGTTCAGTTCTAACTGCTTCTTGACCTGCATGCAGGTTTCTCAGGAGGCTGATAAGGTGGTCTGGTATTCCTATCCTTTAAGAATTTTCCACAGTTTGTTGTGATCCACACAGTCAAAGGCTTTGGTGTAGTCAATAAAGCAGAAGTAGATGTTTTTCTGGAATTCTATTTCTTTTTCTGTGATCCAAAGGATGTTGGCAATTTGATCTCTTGGTTCATCTGCCTTTTCTAAATCCAGCTTGAACTTCTGGAAGTTCTTGGTTCATGTACTATTGAAGCCTGGTTTGGAGAATTTTGAGCAGTACTTTGCTAGCATGGGAGATGAGTGCAATTTTGCAATAGTTTGAGCATTCTTTGTCACATCCTTTCTTTGGGATTGGAAAGAAAACTGACCTTTTCCAGTTCTGTGGCCACTTCTGAATTTTCCAAATTTGCTGGTGTATAGTGTGCAGCACTTAACAACATCATCTTTTAGGACTTGAATTAGCTCAGCTGGAATTCTATCACCTCCACTAGCCTTGTTCGTAGTGATGCTTCATATGATCCTCCTGACTTCAGACTCCAGGATGTCTGGCTCTAGATGAGGGATCATACCATTGTGGTTATCTGGATCTTTAAAATCTTTTTTGTATAGTTCTTCTGTGTATTCTTAACACCTCTTTTAAACAGATTCTCATGAATATTATTATCAGAATTTAGTAGTCCATATAGAATGATCAGTTGACAATTCATACTTTCCTGAAAATTATTTTCAGTGACAACTGAACGTTTTTCATGAAACATGAATGAGTTTGAAGCATTATTCATTCTTAAGATTCAAACAGGTTTTTGTTAAAATATTTTTAGAAACTTCTGCTTAAGAATATAATGACCTTTCTTCCTTCCCTCCCAGTTTTGATTTTTCATTTGACTTGTTTTGTGGTATTCAGATTAACATTGGATCTTTACATTGAGCACTTAACATGTCAAGGAAACTAATGATCTAAAAATATGACAGGGATTTTTAAATAGATTAATTTGTCTATTTATCAACGCTGCTCAAGAAGCCCTTTTATAGCTTTTAATTTTCCTTTTTACACTTGCCTCAAGCTTTGATCAGAAGATGAGGCTGAACAGAGTTCTATCTTATTATTTTAATCTATATGGGTGAGACTGGGAACATTCAACTCAATACATTTAAATATTATGGAGAGAAATTGGTATAGGTTCCTATAGAATCTGGAATTTCCACAAGTATGTATAATCTTTAAACCAAACAGCAGTGAAGTTTAGATTCCAGAATTTGGTTTGAGCATTTTAATCAAAACCATCAGTGGATTGAGTTAAAATCCAAGCCTGAAGCAATGGCAACATTGTTCCCCACGGAACTAAGTGTGGTCCTTGGTCCAAGAAGCTGGTGATGCATGGAAGTCAAATTAAGATTCAGCATCCTGCAAGTAGGAGTTTGAGCCCAGAGATCCTTGAGTGTAATCTAAGACTGAATATGGGCCACAGGGTAGCATCTCTGTGTTCAGGATGAAAAGGTGGATGAGGAATCTGAAAGCAGCATGAGGACGGCTGTTGTTCAGATGAACTCTGATTCTTTGATGTTGGAAATCAGTGAAAGTGAGGCCCTAGAGACAGAGTGAACTAGCCTCTTCTTCTATCCTAAGAACACATTTTATTTTCTAGAAAAAGAATTTTCTTAGCAGGTATCACCTTGTTTAAATCTCCAGAGTGGAAGAGTGATGGCCAGATTCAGGCATTTGATTGAGATGAGATTTCATGCTAAGGGGTAGAGGAATGAAGTGAGCTTAAATGGGGGAACCAAGGCCTAAGGGCTTGCTTGACAATGGATAGACATATTCAGGATCCTTGGTAAGTGAATTTGGAGTCATAGATTGCAAAATAAATAGGTAGGCTGGCAGGTAGAAAGGCTAGCACAGGGATTATTAGAAATTCTTAAGTAAAATTAGAATCACAACAGTCTCGCATGGCAGGTCCCTGAATTTCTAGGAGGAAAAGGTACACATTCATAGTGCTAGTCTGTTTCCCTGTTCATTTTGAGGTGTGGAAGATGAAGATCCTGCAAGAGATTTCCAGTTTTCACTGTTGGGTTTGTAGCTGCTCCAGCTGAGTTGCTTGCTTTCTCTGGCTGCTTGTACGCTCCTAACAAATTGACTTTTAGTAGTTGAGTAGGGTGAGTAAAAACGTAAGATTAAAAAAAAAAAAAACTCTAGTGAGTATTTTTTCATGTAATCAAATATTAAAATTCTATAAATTCTCAAGAAAAATTATAGCAACTGTAGAAATTTAGGCAGCCACCTATTAGTGAAAAATGAAGAACTGAATACAATGTAATGTGGTTAATAATTTACACTTTTTGAATTAGGGTCTGGCAGAAAAACCTAATGGAATTATATAAATGATGGTTTCATTTATTTTAAATTAAATTATTTTTAGATTTATGTTTTGACATTTTATTGACATTAGATTTTTTTATCCTAGTTGTCGACATTAGATAGTTTTCCTAAACCCCCCCGAAAGGATCATAGTGGAGAATTTATTATTAAGAATATATTTTGGAGACCATAACCCTTTTAAAAGTTATATAATCCCTCATTTAAAAAAAAAACACTTTTTGAATGACATTTATGATTTTTTCCTAAGAAACACTTTGAAAAAGAAAAATTAGAATTATATAGTTACAAATAACACTTTCCATGCCCCTCACTTGTAGTTGTTAATATAGGATTAGGATAATCATGTGACTTATTCTTCAAACTTGGATCCTTTGAGAATGATAGAAAATGCATTGCTAGTACAGATAGCATAAATGGGGACTGCTGTGGCAACTGGACCATATGGGTGTCCTTTGTAGTAAATGGTTTTTGAATTCACATCAACAGATTGAATATTTGTGTATTTTACCTTCTTTGCTGCTCAATTCAGGAGTAATGGAAAAAGGGAGCAAGTTGTGAAAGGAAAAATAAGCATTTAGAAAGAAACTAACCTGATTTCTAAAGAGCTGGCTAGCAGCTAAAATCATGTTTTTTGACTTTGTTCATTTGTAACATAGATAAGATAGCCTCTCTCCACTTCAGGATGACAAATAGTTCCCATTTAAAGTTCATGTCTACACTTTGTTTTAGACCTAGGAAATTTTCACAACAGACTTGGGACCAAAGTGTTGCCTTTTTTATACACTCCCCAGCTAGCCTGGAGAAGGAAATGGCAACTCACTCCAGTGTTCTTGCCTGGAGAATCCCAGGGACCGGGGAGCCTGGTGGGCTGCCGTCTATGGGGTCACACAGAGTCAGACACGACTGAAGTGACGCAGCAGCAGCAGCAGCAGGTGCTAGCCATGCACACTTAAGTGCTGGCTAGAGTAGAAGACAGGGATTTGTCCAACCTTAAATGTGTCTGAATCAGAATCTGACTCCCTACATCACAAAGCCAAACAAGATAAAAATTGTACTGCCTTTAAAACAATCCACAAAGATGTGAACAATGAAAATTCAACTAGATTTGACAGTCGATTTTCAGACATACTTCATTTTTGTTTCTGGATGATGAAGTTATTAAGCTTGCATGCTTTCCTGTTCCCACTGCAGGGAAGGGGTATGCTGAATGAGGTCTTGCTGTCAAGAAATAGGCCCTTCATCCTACTTAGGCTTGGTCTCTCTCCATCGTCTGGCCCATAAACCAGGCTAGCTAGGAGCCTGACCACTCTCCCTTTAGAAAATCAGAGCAATCACTCAAATTCAAGCTGAACTGTCCAGGATTCTTCTTAATTGATCTCAAGTTGATTTTGAGAAGGATTCCCGTTCTGAAATAACAGTGAATGCCAAAGATTGATGCCAAAGCATACAGAGAATGTCTAGAGTAGCAAGTAAGTGTTCACTTTGGGATGGATGAGAAGAAAAACAGGTCAATAACAGAGGTACAAAAATTACATTTAGCGCTGAAGGCTTCCACAGTTGCTTTCAACAGCTATGTTCTCCATCCACAGCCTTCTTCTCCTAAGCACTCTGTGAATATTGGGATTATTAATACCCTTAAGCACAGCTGCATAAAATGAAGAATTATTGAAACCCATCTCATTCATTGTAGCCTCCAGTTCCAGGTGTCTGTTTTCTCACACTGTCCTTTATTACATGTTCTTCTCTTCTCAGCTCTTTTATTCAAGCCTTTATTAGATAGACACTGTTAAAAACTGACAGTGATGCAAAGAATCATATACTGTGGCTACTTCCAGGAAAAATCTTGCTATCTGGTTTATGCAGTAGGATTAGATACACATAAGCATATTTAGTCAATCCTATACAAGCAATTAACCCTACCTAGCACTGTAATCGGAGAAGGCAATGGCAACCCACTCCAGTACTCTTGCCTGGAAAATCCCATGGATGGAAGAGCCTGGTAGGCTGCGGTTCATGGGGTCACTAAGGGTCAGATATGACTGAACGACTTCACTTTCACTTTTCACTTTCATGCATTGGAGAAGGAAATGGCAACCCACTCCAGTGTTCTTGGCTGGAGAATCCCAGGGACGGCGGAGCCTGGTGGGCTGCCGTCAGTGGGGTCACACAGAGTCGGACACGACTGAAGTGATTTAGCAGCAGCAGCAGCAGCACTGTGATAAGGAAAATAAATATCAAAAATGTGGTCCAGACCAGATAGAATTTTGCTTTGGGGCTTCTAAGTAGTGGGAATCCCTTCCAACTGACATGCCTAAGGAAGATCTCAGAGAGGAGAAGGACCATAAATAGCCTTGAAAAACTGGTAGAATTTAGAAAGATGGACTGGAAATTCAATAGGATATATTTTAACTATGATAAGAGCTCTATCCTCAGAGAAAAGAGTTTAAACCTAGTAGACTATTAAGAATTTACCCCTGGGATATTTAGATCATGTATCTAAATTTTTCCTTCCCTATCTCCCAAATAATCTCCCTAGGTGTGTACTTCCTATGCTTAGATATCATCACCCCATATGAGTTTTGAGATCTGGAGCCTCTTATGGTGTGTACTCCTTTGTGTGTTTCTACTACAGTTAGCATGGCATCTGCCATATAGTGGAGAAGTATTCATAAGCAGAATAGTTATAAATGATCTACTATGAAATTATCTCCCAAATATTAATGTGCATGTGAGCAACATGGGGATCCTATAAAAGTGCAAATTCTGATAGTTGTAGGGTAGGCCTACCGGTCTGCATTTCTGACAAGTTGCCAAGTGAACCAGACAATGCTAGGCCACAGATCCCACTTTTAATAGGAAATCCCCACACATGTAATCCAAAACAATGACTCATCATGGTGTCATTCTGTCATTATTCCACTTTTCACTTATGTAGTTCCCCATTCTACAATTAGGGTTTAAGTTCATTACAAAGAGTCTGTTCCTTATGTTGTCCTCTTCTCTCAAAAAATAATTATTTAATTTGGAAGCAAGCACAAGTAAATTTATTTCACCTACATAAGGAATATCACCTATCAAAAAAAAAGCTAATAATTTCAAAAGAGTAAGTATGAAAACAGGTTGGACCTATCAACCAATTGTCCGAATTTAGTGCTGCTTTGAATTTGGATAGATTTTTAATTATAATTCATATTTCTGATTCCTGTGTTTCTAAATAATGACCTCTCTTTTTTTATTAAGTCAAATTAGTAATATATCACACACACATACACAAGCACAAAATGATTGGTTAAAAGCAATTTCACCATATCTATATATTTTGAATAGAAGACCTAAAGAACCTCACTCAAAGGTCTACATATGCTTAATTTACACATAATTCTAAAGAGATTGGTTTTCATTCCCAAGATTGCATTAATTTAGATTAATAACTACAAAGAGTGGACATACTTTTATCTGGAGCAGAAATGGCAATGAAAACTAAAAGTTTTCAATATGATGAGAAGGAAGAGATGGGAAAATAATCTAAGAAAAGCAAGCCCTAAGATCTTGAAAACTGAGCAGTTCAGTGTGATTTTAGGTAGAGGGACATGGACCTTCATAGCCCACAAGCCCTGGGGTCTTCATGCTAATGTAGCTCAGTTAAATAATTGGCATTATTAATATGAAACTAAGGCACCAATAAAAGACTAAAATGTATTTCAGTATTTTTTCAAAGAAAAAAATAGGGAGATTTGTCATGGAAGTCTGTGGCTCAGTGTTCACCTAGTTTAAATTACCATTAAGAAGATAAGTGAGTTTTATATTTTCAGTTCAGTTCAGTTTAGTTCAGTCGCTCAGTCGTGTCCGACTCTTTGCGACCTCATGAATCACAGCACACCAGGCCTCCCTGTCCATCACCAACTCCCGGAGTTCACTCAAACTCATGTCCATCGAGTTGGTGATGCCATCCAGCCATCTCATTCTCTGTCGTCCCCGTCTCCTCCCACCCCCAATCCCTCCCAGCATCAGACTCTTTTCCAGTGAGTCAACTCGTCGCATGGGGTGGCATCATTTTAATTTTTAAATACTTATAATTATTTAATGCTTAAAAGATACACATTCTATTATCTAGGATTTGCCATTATGAAAAACAGATATTAGTAAAATACTAGTAAGTATTTGCTAAAGACATTAAAGCAATTATTTTTTTCATTTTGGACTAACCAACTTCAAAGACATCTCTGATTTGTTAGACAGGGTTTATTAATCATTTATTAAAGTATTATATAGTTTATAGAAATTAATTTGGTATCATTTATGTTAAAATGTACATATACCATCTACTGTGTAATCTAGGAATATGTCAGTGAGAAAAACAAAATCTTAGCAAAAGAAATAATGCAAATGAAGTGCCTTTTACACTATTATTTCATATTGGTCCTTTCCTGGTGGCTCAGATAGTAAAGAATCTGCTTACAATGAAGAAGACTTGGTTTGATCCCTGGGTTGGGAAGAATCCCTAGAGAAGGAAATGGCAACCCAATCCAATATTCTTGCCTGAAGAATTCCATGGACAGAGGAGCCTGGTAGACTAGACTACAGTCCATGGGGTCACAAAAAATTGGACATTACTGAGTGAATTTCACTTACTTCTTTCAAAGTATAATTATTCTAATTTTGCATTTGGGAGCACATTTCCTCATAGACCTTTGTCTTTCACTGAAAATTTGATTTATCAAAAATGCATATTCCTTTTAAGAATCTGTTGCACAAAGCAACTGACAGTGATATTCCCAAGAAAATTGAATATTAGAGTATTTTAAGTGTGTGGATAATTAAACAGATTCTTAAACATAATTCAGGGAAGAGAGTTTTGAAGCAATATTTTGCTTTCATGTAACAGCGATTTTTAAAGGAAATCTTCATGACAGCACAGAGTGAAAAGATCAACATTTTTTTAAAAACATATTTTCTGTACTATCAACCCATTCATCCTCAATTTGTTCTTTGGACCTCTCCAGTATGCTGTATATTCTGAGTCCTGACCCTTCTCCCTTTGGGTGCTCAACGTGCATCTAATGATGACACTTACAGTGATTGCCTTGTGGGGGGAATAACTGTTAATTTGTTCTGACATCCCCAGATCTGAATCTAATGAAATGAAAATATAGACGAGAGTATGTTAAGCTCTCTGGTGCTTTCCTTCTCAGAACTAGGGTAGTTCCCTTTTGCATGATTGAAATCATGCCTATATCATCCCCTTAATGTCTGTAGTACCGTGCTTAATGGCTTCATCAGGATATATCACTTTCTTTAGTACAGAACTGCCAGTGGAACACAAATCATTTAGATAGAGAAACTGTTAGAGAAAGATAGGCTGTAGTGGCTGAAGAATCACAGAGAGAAGTAGGGAACACAGAGTAAAGCTCACAGTGTTTGGAAAATTAGGAAAAATTCAGTGAAAGCATATTAAAAGTTTTGTTAGAATTGGAAGATATAAGGAAATCTTTATATGATTACACTGACACTAATTTATAGGTAGCATTTATTGCTAGCAAAAAATCCTATTTTACTTTATTTATCTTATTGTCTGTTATCAACACTAAATATTATACAAGCTCTGTGCAGCTGGAAATTTTTTGTTTGTATCCCTAAGGAATCAAATCTAGATCACAGTAAATGCCTTTTCATAAACACTATTCATTAAAATGAGTACAGAGAATTCTGAAATTTGTATAAAGAGAAAGCAAAATTATTATAAAGGATTAACCAATAAAATAAAATTTCATATCATAAAAGAATATTTTTAATGTTCTGTCTTTCCCAGAGCTGTAAGTAATTTGTAATAGATTACTTCCCCCCGCCCCGAATGTTTTCAATGTTTCGATGTCCTACTTGATAATGTACAAGTTATCCTACCTGTTTGTCATGTTCTCATAGAATTCATCCATATCTGAGGCAAAATCAAGGTCATAAATAAAAACCAAGTGTCAATATTTTAGAAATAATGAAAATAAAATTATCCAGGACATGTTTGAATGCATTTATGGATGTCTGTAGGGCACTTATCTTCTCATAAACAAACTAGATTAATATAGATTCAGTTGAAGGCTTTGGACTGGCACAAGAGGAAATAGAAGTTAAAGCACAGAGAAAGACTTTGTATAAAAAATAATAAGGATACACACTTAACTCATGACCAGATAAGTTAATAGACTAAAAATGCCTATCCCTCTCATAGCAATTTCTTGCTCCTGAAGTCGCTGAGCATCTGTTATAGATGAAGGTCCTTTAGAGCAGTGAGTGGCTCATCTATTCATTTTGTCTGAGAGTCATGCTTTTTGGAGCTCTTTCCGGAAAGCCAGCATATGAGGAGTTGTGGGCTGCAGGAAGAAGTGTTAAGCACCGGAGCTCTGTAGCTGCTGGGAATTTCTCTGTTTTCCTTAATGATGTGAGATTCCAAAGTTCGCTCGCATACAATATTTGAGTTGAAAAGTATTGATGTATAAAAATTCACAAGAGGAATACTCCAAACAAGTTTAGAAGGCTATCTTGAGATCAATAAATGTAACATATATAAATTAGCATATTGATCATTTTATAAATATTTTGTAACATGTAGTTCTGAGACAGATGCCAGGTTTTCTAGGGATAATCACTTATTTATTACCCAAATACAGGCTTTTAACATATCACTAGGTGTTAAATACACATTGAAAAATAAGCAGAAATCAGCACCTAGGACATAAAACTCTGTGCACAAATAAGAAGCTACTAGCCTTCTCCCTAATAATCTTATCCATGATATCTTAGAATTTCCCTGGTGGCTCAGAAGGTAAAGAATCCTCCGGCAATGCAAGAGACCTGGGTTTGATCCCTTGGTCAGGAAGATCCCCTGTAGAAGGGAATGACTATCCACTCCAGTATTCTTACCTAGAGAATTCCATGAACAGAAGAGCCTGGTGGGCTACAGTCCATAGGTTTCCAAAGTTTGAGATGACTGATCAACTAAGCACTAGAAGCTCTATGGCATTTTATTTTAATCAAAGTCAACAAACCATTACTTTGTACCTCTATGTGTCAGACTAACAGGATAATACATAATTCATTCATCATTCATTCATTCACTCAGTAAATCAACATGATAAGTTATTCTTATTTTTCCAGAGTAAAGTTTACAAAGGTAACTCACAAGTTAATGAGATCCATGACTTCAAGGAGCTGGCCAGATAATGGGGAAACATAGTATTTATTGTCTACATAAAACTATAAACGCGTGCATAGAGTATGATTAGAAAAGGGCAGTAATCTCAATTTGTCAAAATCACTATTAGAGAACAAAGAAAAGTAAAAATAATTTTGCTTGTGAGATATCATGAAGGCTTTCTGAAATAGAAAATACTTTATACTTCAGTTATTTTGGAAGAATGAATAGGGATTATAATCTGCAAAGTAATGGGAGAAATATGTTTAATGAAATAGAAGAGCATATGATGGATTTCAGTTCATAGGGTATTCTCAAATGAAGATGAGAGAGAAGCTACATGTGATCTTCTGCATTTCAATTTTACTCTGCAGATTACAGAAATACATTGTTAAAGGAGTAAAAATCTGGTAAACATTTATGATGACTAGTTCAGAGGATGGAGAAGGCAATGGCAAGCCACTCCAAGTACTCTTGCCTAGAAAATCCCATGGATGGAGGCCTGGTAGGCTGCAGTCCGTGGGGTCGCTATGGGTCGGACATGACTGAGCGACTTCACTTTCACTTTTCACTTTCACACATTGGAGAAGGAAATGGCAACCCACTCCAGTGTTCTTGCTTGGAGAATCCCAGGGACAGGGCAGCCTGGTGGGCTGCCGTCTATGGGGTCACACAGAGTCAGACACGACTGAAGTGACTTAGCAGCAGCAGCAGTTCAGAGGAAGTATATTATGGGTGCAGAGGTAGATTAAAATTGTGACACCGAGGAGGGGCTGTATAAGATAATCAAGGATGGGATTGGGACAAACTGGTAATTGAGTGAAGAGGGAACAAAGAGGAGAGTGTTCCTGAAATGTTTTTGGTTCTTCCACATGAGATGCAGACTTGAGAGAGAAGAGCAGGTTTGGGGAGTGACAATCTAACCAATACTGTGCTTTCAGTTCAGTTCAGTCACTCAGTCATGTCCGACTCTTTCGACACCATGAACCGCAGCATGCCAGGCCTCCCTGTCCATTACCAACTCCCGGGGTTTACCTAAACTCATATCGATTGAGTCAGTGATGCCATCCAACCATCTCATCCTCTGTCGTCCCCTTCTCCTCCTGCCCTCAATCTTTCCCAGTATCAGGGTCTTTTCAAATGAGTCAGCTCTTTGCATCAGGTGGCCAAAGTACTGGAGTTTCAGCTTCAACGTCAGTCCTTCCACTGAGCAACCAGAACTGATCTCCCTTAGGATGGACTGGTTGGATCTCCTTGCAGTACAATGGACTCTCAAGAGTATTCTCCAACACCACAGTTCAAAAGCATCAATTCTTCTGTGTTCAGCTTTCTTTATAGGCCAGCTCTCACATCCATACATGACTACTGGAAAAACTGTAGCCTTGACTAGACGGACCTTTGTTGACTAAGTGTAATGTCTCTGCTTTTTAATATGCTATCTAGGTTGGATAACTTTCCTTCCAAGGAGTAAGCGTCTTCTAATTTCATGGCTGTAATTACCATCTGCAGTGATTTTGGAGCCCCCCAAAATAAAGTCAGCCACTGTTTCCACTGTTTCCCCATCTATTTGCCATGAAGTGATGGGACCAGATTCCATGATCTTAATTTTCTGAATGTTGAAATATGATACTTTTGAGGTGCCTTCTGACATTTAGAAATGATAGTTGGAGATAAAGATCAGGAGAGAGGTGGTATTGGGTGAGACATGTTTGTGTTTGGGAGACTTACGCCTTTGTTGTTGTTTAGTTGCTAAATTGTATCCAACTCTTTTGCAACCCCATGGACTGTAGCTGCCAGACTCCTCTGTTCATGGGATTTTTCAAGCAAGAATATTTGCATATTTTGCTATTTCCTTCTCTAGGGGATCTTCCTAACCCAGGGATCGAACCCACATCTCCTGAATTACAGGCAGTCGTTACCACTCAGTCACCAGGGAAGCCCACTTAGGCTTTACTGGTAATGAAAATCATGGAAACATATGAAATTTTCTAAAAAAAAAAAGAATAAGTAAAAAATAGGTTTAAGAAATTCTCAGGAATATTAACATTAAAGAAGTAGAGATGGGAAAACATCCAGAGAATAATGTTAAAATGATAAAGGGTATGTGAAAAATAAAGAAATTTTATTGAGCATCTAGTATTTATAAATATACATATTGTCATTTCATCTAAATATCAATCATTTCTACAAAGCACAGTTTAATATTCCTGTTTTACTCATAAGAAAATTATGGCTCAGACTAGATCAGTAATTTGGCCACTAGTCACTTAACTAGAAAATATTGGAGTAGATATTGAACTGTATCTTGATGATCCCCAAACCCATACTTTAGTATTCCAAATTAGAAGTCAGTTTCACTGTCAATAAGCTAAAATTTGTGACAAATATGAGAGTTTTATATCATTTATTTCTGCCTCCGAAAACTTTATTTACCTCTACATCATTAGATAAAACACAAGTTATATTGAAAAACCACTATTAAGCAATCGATTTATATAGATATTTAAACAAGAATTGGCCAATATTTGAATAAGGTGTCAGTTCAGAAACACTTTTGGACATATCATTCATTTTTCAGTTGATATTTTTCTCACTCATCTCTCTCTTTAGCTTTAAAAACTTCCAGACATTTCTCTTCCAGATATTTCATCTGAACCAATATGAGATTTTATTAGAAACACATTGGGAAAAAATAATAGGGCTTATAAATCTTCCTAAGACTTAATTGTATATTCAAAAGAAATGGTAATAGCAACATTACCTAATTGTGTTTAATACATATTTTATAATGCTTTTGCTTTTATTATAAATGATTAATAGGTGACAATGAAATTTGCCTTATAATATCTCCTTTAGTTATGGCTTATACACAGTCCTACTTTATAGTTAAGCTCTTTTCATCAAGTTATGATTAATCTGACTTGTAGACATTCTCTTGTCATAGTTCCTACTAAGTGAAAAATTTTGTTAACGTGTCAATATTTGTCAAAGTTTCCTCAGTGAAATTTGGTGCAAAGTAAAACATTATTATTTTTTTGAAATATATATATATGTTTATATGCAAAGTATTTTATTTTTCTTTTATTATTTAAATTAGATAAAATCATTATTTTTGCCAAAGATAAAGAGTTACTTTGAGACATTTGTGTCCTGTTTGCTAAAAAAATGACCTTGCCTATAATCCAACTGCTTATTAGAACTTCAGTTTTCGCACAAGAATTCTTAAGGAAAATAAAGATGCTTATACAATTTGTAAATGATCCTTAGGTTAAAGCAATGCGTGCTTTATAAATGCAGTATAGACTAGAAATAGAATTAATGGATGATGAAACACAATTGGCATCCTTCTCCAGTTCCTTACTGCATATGATGTTACAGTCATTCCAATTTCAAATGGCCCTGATTTCAGACACAAAAGATGATGTCAAGAGACAACTAAGTAGCAGGGCAGATGAAATCTTAACAGCTAAAGAGGCTGTGTGATGCAAATCATTTTTTCACGAGTTGGTAAATATTTCTGAAGTAACAATTGAATCGAAAATACACTGTCAATAAAAGATAAAATAAACACAGAAATCATATGCAGTCCTAGGAGAATTGTTTTTGAATAAAATGCTTTTCAAGGTCTTCACACAGTTGTCAGCAGCTCTTTTAAAAATCAAGTCAATGCATTTGGAGCAATTGTTTGAGACAAGACTGGTTAGTAAATGATTCTAAAACTCCATCCAGCTGTTAATTTTACATAGCTATTCACAAAGTATGCAAGTTTTACAAATAAATAATACTTCCAAAACACTGTAACTTGATAGGTTTCTTGTAAAGCAGTGTGATTCTCTGCATATTGAAACAGCTGCCCCCTTAACTTTTATGTTTTACTTATGGTATATATTTTAGTACATTGATTGACATGATAGTTAAATGTTCACTGCCTATTGCCTAGTGAATAATAAAATGTTTATTAATAAAAAATAACCACTATGAAAATTCTGACAGGACACTGAATTGAAAGTCCCTCTGGAAAGAAAGAAAAAAGGAAAAAAAGAAAACCACCCCTAGTTTTAAATAGGACATTGAAATTAGATTAATCTATCAGAAAACTTCAAAAGAGACCAATTTTGGATTCTAAGGAGTACAGAAGAAAGAGCAAAACAGGGAAAATAATATAGCTACATTCCTACCTTTTTAGAGCATACTTTCTGGTAGAGGAGACAGATCTAAATAAACATGCATCAAAAATTTTGGTATATTAAAAATTATAGAAATGGAGAACAGGTTACTGGTTGTCAACAGTTAGAGATGGTGTAGGGGCGAGTGAGGGGCTAGGTGTGACTATAAAGGGTTCTCATGAGGGAGAGCTTTGTGGTGACTGAATAGTTCTGTATCCTGATGTCAGTGGTGGTTACTATATACACATTGTACAATGCCTTGGTTTTGATATTTTACTATAGTTATATAATATGTAATCCCAGGGACGGGGGAGCCTGGTGGGCTTCCGTCTATGGGGTCGCATAGAGTCAGACACGACTGAAGTGACTTAGCAGCAACAATTGAAAGAAAGTAGGTAAAAAACACAGGGCCTCTCTGCATCTTTCTCAAATCCCTGTAAATTAATAATCATTTCAAAATAAAAAGGTAAAAAATAAGGTGGATTAACTAATGGACAGATTGATAGATATTTGATAAAATAATATCAAGATGTTAGTAGTTGTAAGACGGCTGCAAGTTATAACAAATGCTGTGAAGGCAACAAAGACTAAGAGAGGAATTCAACAAAGATTCGTTTGGAAAAGTAACTACAAGCTAAAGAGAGAAGTAGTCATGCAAGACTCTGGCTCATTTTAAATGATGGGACCAACACATTCAAGGAGGGGGAATAGTTGCTTCTGATGGTAAGACTACAAACGTGAGTGGAAATTAGTAAGTGAAGGATAGGTTGGAAAGATAAGCAGATGGCTGATTGTTATTGTTCAATTGCTAAGTCATGTCTGATTCTTTCCAACCCCACGGACTCCCTGTCTGTCTCCCAGTTTGCTCAAACTCATGTACATTGAGTCAGTGATGCCATCCAACCATCCCATCCTCTGTCATTCCCTTCTCTTCCTGCCCTCAATCTATCCCAGCATCAGGGTCTTTTCCAATGAGTTAGCACTTCGCATCAGGTGGCCAAAGTTTTGGAGCTTCAGCATCAACAATACAGGGTAATTGTCAGAAAACATTTCCTGTAAAGAGCAAAATAGTAAACATTTCAGTCTTTTGAAGACCTGGGGTCTCTGTCACAACTACTTAATCAATCTATAGTGGAAAGCAGTCCTAGACAATACATATACAGATAAGAATGGCTCTGTTCCAATAAAACTTTATTTACAAAATGAGACAGCAAACTAGATTTGTCCAAGGGACTGTAGACTGATGACTTTTGACATAGAGCTTTAAAGGTGGGCATTTGAATTTTATTTTGATACCAAATAGAACTAACTGAATGGTTTCAAGCGGGAGGATTAAAGTTGTCTGATACTTCGTAAAATATAGAAGATGAGGGTGCAAAATATGAAACTGTAGTTAGGTGATGAAAGGAAAATAATTTGAAAAAATTTTAGAAAATTACCATGTTTTTCTTAAGTTCTCACAAATTTCCTTTGAATACTATGTGTACCCTTAAACATGTATAACATAATCCTGCAGATTAAGTAGTATACAGGCAGACCTCAGATGGTTCCAGACCATCACAATTAAGTGAGTATCACAGTAAAGCATGTCAAACATGGTTTTTGGCTTCTCAGTGGATATAACAGCCATGTTTACACTATAATATAACCTATTAGGAGAAGGCAATGGCAACCTACTCCAGTACTCTTGCATGGAAAATCCCATGGGCGGAGGAGCCAGGTAGGCTGTAGTCGATGGGGTCGCGAAGAGTCGGACACGACTGAGCGAATTCACTTTCACTTTTCACTTTCATACATTGGAGAAGGAAATGGCAACCCACTCCAGTGTTCTTTTTTTTTTTTATGTAATTAATTTATTTTTTATTGGAGGCAAATTATTTTACAGTATTATATTGGTTGGTTTTGCCATACATTGATATGAATTTGCCCCGGGTTTACATAAGTTCCCCCTCCTGAACCCCCCTCCCACCTCCCTCCTCCCTTTATCCTCCCTCTGGGTCATGTTATAGGATGCTCGGGGCTGGCATGCGGGGATGACACTCCAGTGTTCTTGCCTGGAGAATCCCAGGGACAGGGGAGCCTGGTGGGCTGCCGTCTATGGGGTTGCACAGAGTCGGACACGACTGAAGCGACTTAGCAGCAGCAGCATAACCTATTAAGTTTGCAATAGCATTATATACAAAATAATAAATTAATTAAATTGAAGTTAATTTAAATAATTTTAAAATGCATTATTCTAATAAATGCTAGCCATCATCTGAGCCTTCTTTTGTCTGGTGGTGAGTTTGAAATACAAAAGATTTATCAAAATGTGACATAAAGGCAACAAGTGAGCAAATATTGTTGGAAAACATGGCACCAATAGACTTGATCAACTCAGGACTGGCAAAAACCTTCAATTAATTGGGTTTCCCTGGTAATTCAGCTGGTAAGGAATCCGCCTGCAATGCAGGAGATCCTGGTTTGATTCCTGGGTCAGGAAGATGCCTTGGAGAAGGGAACGGCTACCCACTCCAGTATTCTGACCTGGAGAATTCCAAGGACAGAGAAGCCTGGCAGGCTAGAGTCTGAGGGATTGCAAAGAGTCGGACATGACAGAGTGACTTTCACTTCCCCTCCACTTACAATTAATTAAAGACATGCACAATATCCGAGAAATATAATAAAACAAATCTGCCTGTAGTGGTAATGTGGGTGGTGTCTGGTGTCTGATGTAAAATTACTCGTATTCAAAGCCTGGCTAGTCATGTACCACTTGTGTCACTACACAGTTTATCGGCCTTTCTGTACCAATTTGTACTATTGAAAAAGCCTGGAAAATATCTTTGTCCATGAATAGTTGTGCTACATTTTTTATTTTTTTGATTTTTTTTATTTGTATTTTTTAATTCTTTTTTTTTTCAATTGGAGGCTAATTCATTTACAATGTTATACTGGTTGGTTTTGTCATACATTGACATGAATCTGCCCCAGGTGTACATGAGTTCCCTTCTTGAACCCCCCTCCCACCTCCCTCCTCCCTTTATCCTCCCTCTGGGTCATCCCCGCATACCAGCCCCGAGCATCCTGTAACATGCATCGACCCTGAACTGGCGATTCGTTTCACATATGACAACATACATGTTTCAATGCCATTCTCCCAAACCATCCCACCCTCACCCTCTCCCACAGAGTCCCAAAGACTGTTCTATACATATGTGTCTCTTTTGCTGTCTCGTATACAGGGTATCATTTGCATCTTTCTAAATTCCATATATATGAGTTAGTATACTGTGTTGGTGTTTTTCTTTCTGGCTTACTTCACTCTGTATAATAGGCTCTAGTTTTACCCACCTCATTAGAACTGATTCAAATGCATTCTTTTTAATGGCTGAGTATACTCCATTGTGTATATGTACCAAAGCTTTATTATCCATTTGTCTGCAGATGGACATCTAGGTTGCTTCCATGTCCTGGCTATTATAAACAGTGCTGCAATGAACATTGGAGTACATGTGTCTCTTTCAATTCTGGTTTCCTCGGTGTGTATGCCCAGGAGTGCGATTGCTGGATCATATGGCAGTTCTATTTCCAGTATTTTGAGGAATCTCCACACTGTTCACCATAGTGGTTGTACTAGTTTGCATTCCCACCAACAGTGTAAGAGGCTTCCCTTCTCTCCAAACGCTCTCCAGCATTTATTGCATGTAGACTTTTGGATAGCAGCCATTCTGACTGGTGTGAAATGGTATCATTGTGGTTTTGATTTGCATTTCTCTGATTATAAAGGATGTTGAGCATTTTTTCATGTATTTGTTAGCCAACTTTATGTCTTCTTTGGAGAAATGTCTGTTTAGTTCGTTGGTCATTTTTTGATTGGGTCATTTATTTTTCTGGAATTCAGCTACAGGAGCTGCTTGTATATTTTGGAGATTAATCCTTTTTCAGTTGCTTCATTTGCTATTATTTACTCCCATTCTGAAGTCTGTCTTTTCACCTTTCTTATAGTTTCCTTTGCTGTGCAGAAGCTTTTGATTTTAATTAGGTCCCATTTGTTTATTTTTGCTTTTATTTCCAATATTCTGGGAGGTGGGTCTTGGAGGATCCTGCTGTGATTTATGTCAGAGAGTGTTTTGCCTACGTTCTCCTCTAGGAGTTTTATAGTTTCTGGTCTTACATTTAGCTCTCTAATCCATTTTGAGTTTATTTTGGTGTATGGTGTTAGGAAGTGTTCTAGTTTCATTCTTTTACAAGTGGCTGACCAGTTTTCCCAGCACCACTTGTTAAAGAGACTGTCTTTTCTCCATTTTATATTCTTGCCTCCTTTGTCAAAGATAAGGTGTCCATAGCTGCGTGGATTTATCTCTGGGCTTTCTATTTTGTTCCATTGATCTATATTTCTGTCTTTATGCCAGTACCATACTGTCTTGATGACTGTAGCTTTGTAGTAGAGCCTGAAGTCCGGCAGGTTAATCCCCCCAGTTCCATTCTTCTTCCTCAAGATTGCTTTGGCTATACGAGGTTTTTTGTATTTCCATACAAATTGTGAGATAATTTGTTCTAGTTCTGTGAAAAATATCGTTGGTAGCTTGATAGGGATTGCATTGAATGTATAAATTACTTTGGGTAGTATACTCATTTTTACAATATTTATTCTTCCAATCCACGAACACGGTATATTTCTCCATCTATGAGTGTCCTCTCTGATTACTTTCTTAGTGTTTTATAGTTTTCTATGTACAAGTCTTTTGTTTTCTTAGGTAGATATATTCCTAAGTATATAATTCTTTTTGTTGCAACAGTGAATGGAATCAGTTCAGTTCAGTCGCTCAGTCGTGTCCGACTCTCCACGACCCCATGAATCACAGCACGCCAGGCCTCCCTATCCATCAACAACTCCCTGAGTTCACTCAAACTCATGTCCACAGAGTCGGTGATACCATCCAGCCATCTCATTCTCGGTCGTCCCCTTCTCCTCCCGCCCCCAACCTTTCCCAGCATCAGAGTATTTTCCAGTGAGTAAACTCGTCGCATGAGGTGGCCAAAGTATTGCAGTCTCAGCCTCAGCATCAGTCCTTCCAATGAACACCCAGGATTGATCTCCC
The DNA here is from genome assembly GCF_049115385.1 of Moschus berezovskii. Taxonomy (NCBI): domain Eukaryota; kingdom Metazoa; phylum Chordata; class Mammalia; order Artiodactyla; family Moschidae; genus Moschus; species Moschus berezovskii. The sequence goes on along the minus strand of NC_142461.1, from coordinate 88,226,269 downwards.
TCAGAATGGACTGGTTGGATCTCCTTGCTGTAGAAAGGACTCTCAAGAGTCTTCTCCAACACCACAGTTCAAAAGCATCAATTCTTCGGCGATCAGCTTTCTTCACAGTCCAACTCTCACATCCATACATGACCAGAGGAAAGACCATTGCCTTGACTAGACGGACCTTTGTTGGCAAAGTAATGTCTCTGCTTTTTAATACATTATCAAGGTTGGTCATAACTTTCCTTCCAAGGAGTAAGCGTCTTTTAATTTCATGGCTGCAATCAGTTTCCTTAATTTCTATTTCTATTTTATCATTATTACTGTATAGGAATGTAAGGGATTTCTGTTTGTTGGTTTTATATCCTGCAACGTTACTGTAATCATTGATTAACTCTAGTAGTTTTCTGGTAGAGTCTTTAGGGTTTTCTGTGTAGAGGATCATGTCATCAGCAAACAGTGAAAGTGTTACTTCTTGTTTTCCAATTTGTATTCCTTTTATGTTTTTTTCTGCTCTGATGGCTGTGGCCAAAACTTCCAGAACTATGTTGAATAGTAGTGGTGAGAGTGGGCACCCTTGTCTTGTTCCTGACTTTAGGGGAAATGCTTTCAGTTTTTCACCATTGAGGATAATGTTTGCTGTGGGTTTGTCATATACAGCTTTTATTATGTTGAGGTATGTCCCTTGTATTCCCACTTTCTAGAGGGTATGTATCATAAATGGATGTTGAATTTTGTCGAAGGCTTTCTCTGCATCTATTGAGATAATCATATGATTTTTATTTTTCAGTTTGTTAATGTGGTGTATTACGTTGATTGATTTGCGGATATTGAAGAATTCTTGCATTCCTGGGATAAAGCCCACTTGGTCATGATGTATGATCTTCTTAATGTGTTGTTGGATTCTGATTGCTAGAATTTTGTTAAGGATTTTTACATTTATGTTCATCAGTGATATTGGCCTGTGTTTTCTTTTTTTGGGGGGTCTTTACCAGGTTTTGGGATTAGGGTCATGGTAGCCTCATAGAATGAGTTGGGAAGTTTCCCTTCCTCAGCAATTTTCTGGAAGAGTTTGAGTAGAATAGGTGTTAGCTCTTCTCTGAATTTTTGGTAGAATTCAGCTGTGAAGCCGTCTAGACCTGGGCTTTTGTTTGCTGGAAGTTTTCTGATTATAGCCTCTAGTTCCATGCTTTTGATGGTTCTGTTCAGATTTTCTATTTCTTCCTGGTTCAGTTTTGGAAAGGTGTACTTTTCTAGGAATTTGTCCATTTCTTCCAGGTTATTCATTTTATTGCCATATAATTGCTGATAGTATTCTCTAATAATCCTTTGTATTTCTGTGTTGTCGGTTGTGATCTCTCCATTTTAATTTTTAATTTTATTGATTTGGTTCTTCTCCCTTTGTTTCTTGTTGAGTCTGGCTAGTGGTTTGTCAATTTTATTTACCTTCTCAAAGAACCAGCTTTTGGCTTTGGTGATTTTTGCTATGGTCTCTTTTGTTTCTTTTGCATTTATCTCTGCCCTAATTTTTATGATTTCTTTCCTTCTACTGACCCTGGGGTTCTTCATTTCTTCCTTTTCTAGTTGCTTTAGATGTAGAGTTAGGTTATTTAGTTGACTTTTTTCTTGTTTCTTGAGGTGTGCCTGTATTGCTATGAACTTCCCCCTTAGCACTGCTTTTACAGTGTCCCAGAGGTTTTGGGTTGTTGTGTTTTCATTTTCATTCATTTCTATGCATATTTTGATTTCTCTTTTGATTTCTTCTATGATTGGTTCATTATTCAGCAGCGTGTTGTTCAGCCTCCATATGTTGGCATTTTTAATAGTTTTTCTGCCATAATTGAGATCTAATCTTACTGCACTGTGGTCAGAAAAGATGCTTGGAATGATTTCAATTTTCTTGAATTTACCAAGGCTAGATTTATGGCCCAGGATGTGATCTATCCTGGAAAAGGTTCTGTGTGCGCTTGAGAAAAAGGTGAAATTCATTGTTTTGGGGTGAAATGTCCTATAGAGATCTATTAGGTCTAACTGGTCTATTGTATCATTTAAAGTTTGTGTTTCCTTGGTAATTTTCTGTTTAGTTGATCTATCCATAGATATAAGTGGGGTATTAAAATCTCCCACTTTTATTGCATTGTTGTTAATTTCCCCTTTCATACTTGTTAGTAATTGTCTTACATATTGCAGTGCTCCTATGTTGGGTGCATAAATATTTATAATTGTTATATCTTCATCTTGGATTGATCCTTTTATCATTATGTAGTTTCCTTCTTTGTCTCTTTTCACAGCCTTTGTTTTAAAGGCTATTTTATCTGATATGAGTATTGTTATGCCTGCTTTCTTTTGGTCTCTATTTGCATGGAATATCTTTTTCCAGCCCTTCACTTGCAGTCTGTATGTGTCCCTCGTTTTGAGGTGGGTCTCTTGTAGACAACATATATGGGGGTCTTCTTTTTGTATCTATTCAGCCAGCCTTTGTCTTTTGGTTGGGGCATTCAACCCATTTACATTTAAGGTGATTATTGATAAGTATGATCCCGTTGCCATTTTCTTTATTGCTTTGGGTTCGAGTTTATACACCCTTTCTGTGTTTCCTGTCTAGAGAAGATCCTTTAGCATTTGTTGGAGAACTGGTTTTGTGATGCTGAATTCTCTCAGCTTTTGCTTGTCTGTAAAGCTTTTGATTTCTCCTTCATATTTGAATGAGATCCTTGCTGGGTACGGTAATCTGGGCTGTAGGTTATTTTCTTTCATCACTTTAAGTATGTCTTGCCATTCCCTCCTGTCCTGAAGAGTTAGTTTCTGTTGAAAGATTAGCTGTTATCCTTATGGGAATCCCCTTGTGTGTTATTTGCTGCTTTTCCCTTGCTGCTTTTAATATTTGTTCTTTGTGTTTGATCTTTGTTAATTTGATTAACATGTGTCTTGGAGTATTTCGCCTTGGGTTTATCCTGTTGGGGACTCTCTGGGTTTCTTGGACTTGGGTGATTATTTCTTTCCCCATTTTAGGGAAGTTTTCAACTATTACCTCCTCAAGTATTCTCTCATGGTCTTTCTTTTTGTGTTCTTCTTCTGGGACTCCTATGATTCGAATGTTGGAGCATTTAACATTGTCCCAGACTCCAATATTGTCCTCATTTCTTTTAATTTGTTTTTCTTTTTTCCTCTCTGTTTCATTTATTTCTACAATTCTATCTTCTAGCTCGCTTATCCTGTCTTCTGCCTCTGTTATTCTACTGTTTGTTCCCTCCAGAGTGTTTCTGATCTCATCTATTGCATTATTCATTGTATATTGACTCTTTTTTATTTCCTCTAAGTCCTTATTAAACCTTTATTCCATCTTCTCAATCCTTTTCTCCAGGTTATTTATCTGTAACTCCATTTTGCTTTCAAGATTTTGAATCATTTTCACCACCAAAATTCGAAATTCTTTATCAGGTAGATTCCCTATATCTTCCTCTTTTGTTTGTGTTGGTGGGCATTTATCTTGTTCCTTTACTTGCTGGGTATTTCTCTGCCTCTTCATCTTGCTTATATTGCTTTGCTTGGGGTGGCCTTTCCCTCTTCTAGCAATTTGTGGAGTTCTCTTTATTATGTAGTTTCCTTGCTGTGTGTGAGGTTGGACGGGTGACTTGTCAAGGTTCCCTGGTTAGGGAAGCTTGTGTTGGTGTTGTGGTGGGTGGAGCTGGATTTCTTCTCTCTGGAGTACAATGAAGTGTCCAGTAATGAGTTATGAGATGTCAGTGGGTTTGTGTGACTTTGGGCAGCCTGTATATTGAAGCTCAGGGCTATTTTCCTGTGTTGCTGGAGAATTTGTGTGGTATGTCTTGCTCTGGAACTTGTTGACCCTTGGGTGGTGGTTGGTTTGAGTGTAGGTATGGAGACGTTTGATGAGCTCCTATCGATTAATGTTCCCTGGAGTCAGGAGTTCTTTGGTGTTCTCAGGATTGGGGCTTAAGCCTCTTGCCTCTGGTTTTTTGTCTTATACTTGGAGTAGCCTCTATCTGTCATTTCCAAGGTGGTTCCCTCTGTTTTAGCTTCTGTTTGCTGGTCTCTTTAGTGTCTAATTTCTGCCCTGACACTAGGGTGCGGGTGGACACTTTTTAAGGCTCAGTTGTTCAGCCCTGTTCTGGGAAGCGAGGAACACTGCAAACAAATATCTCTGGCATCTGTGGGGATTGCTCACAGCGTCTCAGCCACACTGGGTTTGCCCCCGCTCACAGCACATTTGCTGGCCCAGTCTACACTGCACAGCCTCTAGGTTGCTCTGCCTGGAACTGTCCAAGGCTGGCGCTGGGTTGTATGCACTTCCCAGGTCTGAGCGGCTCAAGTTCAAGTTCTTGGATACTACACAAAAGTGCAGACTTGATTGGGCCTCATTTTGTGCCTTTCCCGGTCTGAGCACTCATCTCACACGCTAGTAAAGTCATGCTCAAAATTCTCCAAGCCAGGCTTCAGCAATATGTGAACTGTGAACTCCCAGATGTTCAAGCAGGTTTTAGAAAAGGAAGAGGCACCAGAGATCAAATTGCCAACATCCGCTGGATCATGGAGAAAGCAAGAGAGTTCCAGAAAAACATCTATTTCTGCTTCATTGACTATGCCAAAGCCTTTGACTGTGTGGATCACAATAAACTGTGGAACATTCTGAAAGAGATGGGAATACCAGACCACCTGACCTGCCTCTTGAGAAACCTGTATGCAGATCAGGAAGCAACAGTGAGAACTGAACATGGAACAACAGAGTGGTTCCAAATAGGAAAAGGAGTGTGTCAAGGCTGTATATTGTCACCTTGCTTATTTAACTTATATGCAGAGTACATCATGAGGAATGCTGGGCTGGAAGAAGCACAAGCTGGAATCAAGATTGCTGGGAGAAATATCAATAACCTCAGATATGCAAATGACACTACCCTTATGGCAGAAAGTGAAGAGGAACTCAAAAGCCTCTTGATGAAAGTGAAAGAGGAGAGTGAAAAGGTTGGCTTGAAGCTCAACATTCAGAAAACAAAGATCATGGCATCTGTTCCCATCACTTCATGGGAAATAGATGGAAAGACAGTGGAAACAGTGTCAGACTTTTTTTTTTGGGCTCCAAAATCACTGCAGATGCTGAATGCAGCCATGAAATTAAAAGACGCTTACTCCTTGGAAGGAAAGTTATGACCAACCTTGATAATATATTAAAAAGCAGAGACATTACTTTGCCAACCAAGGTCCATCTAGTCAAGGCAATGGTTTTTCCCGTGGTCATGTATGGATGTGAGAGTTGGACTGTGAAGAAGGCTGATCGCTGAAGAATTGATGCTTTTGAACTGTGGTGTTGGAGAACACTCTTGAGAGTCCCTTATACTGCAAGGAGATCCAACCAGTCCATTCTAAGGGAGATCGATCCTGGTTGTTCATTGGAAGGATTGATGCTAAAGCTGAAACTGCAATACTTTGGCCACCTCATGTGAAGAGTTGACTCACTGGAAAAGATTATGATTCTGGGAAAGTTTGGGGGCGGGAGGAGAAGGGGACGACCGAGAATGAGATGACTGGATGGCATCACCGACTTTGTGGACATGAGTTTGAGTGAACTCCGGGAGTTGGTGATGGACAGGGAGGCCTGGCGTGCTGTGATTCGTGGGGTCGCGGAGAGTCGGACATGACTGAGCGACTGAACTGAACTGAACTGACCCGGTCTGAGCAGCTCAGGTGACCAGGTGTTTTGCGAGCGGGATCCCTGCGACTTATCGCCTCCCCAGTCCCTGGCACTCAGTTTTCTGGGTGTACAACCGGTACACCTTCTCAGGCAGATATTGTCCGGCCTGAGCCCTAGAAGTCTTGATTAGCAACAAAGCCTTCCTGCAGGTTGGTATCGGATGCCTTTCTGGGGCCACGGCTGCCCCGTCTGGCTCTGGCTGCCCTCCCTTGCCTGTCTTGGCGGGGGGATGGGGGATGGGCCAACCGCAGCCGGCTGGCTCAGTCCTTTGTTCTGTGAGTGGGGCTGGCGGAGTCTTAGGTTAGAGCTTTCCACCTTTTCGTGGGGAAGCTATCCCAGTCTGCTTTGCTATCCCCAGTTAGATCTCTCAGGTTGTTTTCGTGGCATTCAAGCCCAGTCCTCTCTCTAACCAGTTCAGCCAGCTCCTCCCTGCCCACCCCTGCTTGCTAATGGCGGATGCAGGCGTCTGTGCTGCTTCTCCGCTGAGAGTTACCGTTTGGTGGGTAATCTGTGGGTTTTAATTATTTCTTTCTTTTTCTTCCCGTTTATGTGGCCCTCTGAGGTTCCAAGGCTCGCCACAGATTCACCAGTAAGAGTGTTTCCTGGTGTTTGGAAACTTCTCTATTTTTATAGCCTCCCTTCCAGGAATGGAGCTCCATCTTTTCTTCTTTTATCTCTCTTTTTATCTTTTATGTTTTTTCCTACCTCCTTTTGAAGACAACGGGCTGCTTTTCTGGGTGCCTGATGTTCTCTGAAAGCATTCAGAAGTTGTTTTGTGGACTTTACTCCACGTTCAAAGGTTCTTTTGATGAATTTGTGGGGGAGAGAGTGGTCTCGCTGTCCTGTTCCTCCGCCATCTTGTTCCTTCCTCTCTGTGGTACAGTTTTTAATATGATGATCATAGAAACAGGACTTCTGTCAGATATTTGTGTAATTTGCATATTTTTCTTGCTATTTAACAAAATGTTGGCTTTGGCTTTCCATGACTGTGCTTCTCAATTGCTTCACTATCTATGTGTACTCTGATCTCTGATATTTTCCTCTTTCATATTTTCTATATTTTTTCTAGGTCAGTAATTGTTTTTGCATTTTGAAAAAGCCTTGTGGGAATACATTATATCTGTGGATGGATATAAGAATAATTTTAAGACAGAACCTACAATTTAAAGGATGATTAGCTAATTGGATTTCTTTTATCAACACATGGAAATATATACATATATTAGAACATAATATAGAAAAACTTTTACATGTTTATTGCTAGAACTCCAAATTCATGAAATACCATTCTTTTGTCATATTAGGTACAGTCTATAGGCATTAGGAGCTTCCCTGGTGGCTCAGAGGTAAAGAATCACCTGCCAATGCAGGAAGTGCAGGTTTGATGCCTGGCTTAGGAAGATCCCCTAGAGAAGGAAATGGCTACCCACTCCAGTGGTCTTGCCTGGAGAATCCCATGAACAGAGGAACCTAGTGGGTTACAGTCCATAGTGTCTCAAGATTCAGACATAACTTAGCAACTAAATAGCACCTTTAAATTATTGGGTTTAGAAGATAATAGAAAACCGAGCTTTTCTCTTTATGATAACTTCTCATATCTTGTTTTTCCATAATTAATACAGTCACAAATCTGACACAAAGTCTGATTCTACTGGTTACTAAAGAAATATAGACTAAATTCACCCATCATATTTCTTATGGTAAAATAAAGCATAGTACTTGGAATGAGAGGCATCCCAAGAATTAGAGTGGCAGAATTCAGATAACTAAATGTATACCAAACCTGAAACTTGCCTGAAGTTTCCGTGCCAGCAAACCTCTCATTTTCTCCTCTTCTAATGAAGTTGGCCCACTGTACATGAATACCTAATGCTCATTTCACATGAGTGTACCTTAAAAGGTACCAATTCTCCTATGCTACACCCCTCCGTTCTTATTTGCCGCTAGACCTTTGGGCTTCCCTCATCTCAGTTGGTAAAGAATCTTCCTGCAATGCCAGGGCCCTGGGTTTGATTCCTGGGTCAGGGAGATCCCCTGGACATGGAAATGTCAATCCACTCCAGTATTCTTGCCTGGAGAATTCCAAGGACATAGGAGTCTGGCAGGCTACAGTCCATGGGGTCACGAGAGTTGGTTGCAACTTAGCAACTAAACTAACACAACACCAACACTCCTCCACTCTTATCTGCCTCTAGATCTATACCTACATTTGGTGCCATGCTTGTTAAAAAGTCTAATTACCAAGTCAAATTTTGAATTAAAAGTATCTTCACCAAAAGAATTGCAAAAATTTGCTCATTTATTTCAGAAAAAAACGAGTGGATATGTGCAGAAGGAAATTGCTAGAAAAGGAAGATATACTCTTAGATTGGACTGAACTTAGTGCTATGGATTCAGAATGTGAGCTTATATGAAAACTGATTCTCAAGGGTGACCTGTGATGAATGAAATTGACATACCTGAAATTCGTTGGTACGATGTAGACAGAATTATGGGAATAATTTTGAGCAGATTTACCATATGTGTTCATTTCACTGCTCCCTACTTACTGTGTACCCTTAAAAGACCTAGAGGACATTCCTTTCACCAAAGCAATGAGTGAGTAGAGCATTGATATTTCTGAAAAGTGCTTGGTCTATTCAGAAAAACAGTGTAAATGGGAAATGCAGATATTGATAGAAGAGTCCTGATTTCAGTGAAAATGATGGCATCTGAGGGTAACAAACCTAAATAACATGACTTAAGTGTCAATGACCAGGTGAGGTTGCCCAACAGGTAGCCAGGCAAAGTAGTAACAGAATTGCTTGACTCGTGTATCTTTAGTAATGGCTAACTTACCTGGCCAAAGTATTGGAGTTTCAGCTTTAGCATCAGTCCTTCCAATGAACACCCAGGATTGATCTCCTTTAGAATGGAATGGTTGGATCTCCTTTCAGTCCAAGGGACTCTCAAGAGTCTTCTCCAGCACCACAGATCAAAAGCATCAATTCTTCGGTGATCAGCTTTCTTCACAGTCCAACTCTCACATCCATACATGACCACGGGAAAAACCATAGCCTTGACTAGATGGACCTTTGTTGCCAAAGTAATGTCTCTGCTTTTTAATATGCTGTCTAGGTTGGTCATAACTTTCCTCCCAAGGAGTAAGTGTCTCTTAATTTCCTGGCTGCAATCAGCATCTGCAGTGATTTTGGAGCCCCCAAAAATAAACTCTGACACTGTTTCCACTGTTTCCCCATCTATTCCCCATGAAGTGATGGGAACAGATGCCATGATCTTCGTTTTCTGAATGTTGAGCTTCAAGCCAAACTTTTCACTCTCCTCTTTCACTTCACTTTCATCAAGAGACTTTTGAGTTGTCTGATGCTAAGAAGGATTGGGGGTGGGAGGAGATGGGGATGACAGAGAATGAGATGGCTGGATGGCATCACCAACTCGATGGACATGAGTTTGAGTGAACTCCGGGAGTTAGTGATGGACAGGGAGGCCTGGCATGCTGTGATTCATGGGGTCGCAAAGAGTCGGACACGACTGAGTGACTGAACTGAACTGAACTTACCTGGAATACATTAAGAAAAAAAGGCAGCTACTTAAGGTACAATTTAGTCAGTGTAACAGAAGAACTTTAAATCTGGTGACCAGATGCCTGACTTAAATCACAGTAGCAAATTTCTTAGCTCACATCCAATTTCTTAGATTTAAGTGATTTCAAAGAGTCAAAGCTCTTTATATTAAGGCAAGATCAATTTCCCATGAGAAAGGATCCCCAAACAACAAGGTTGAAGACATTTACCAGTTTTCCTATGCACCAAGGACAGTAAAGCACCACTGTCTTTCGGTGTTTGTTGGGTTCTCTCCCTAAACTGTTAATGATCCTTGTAGATTCACAACATAACTGCAGTATAGCAGTTGGAATGGATATCTACAGGAAAAATTAGCATAACAAATGAATATCTGGCCCGGGTTTGTCTCACAGTGGGTCCATTAAATCCCCATGGTTATTACTCTTGTTCTTGTATTATATGAGTAACTACTGGGGCTTCCCAGGTGGCACTAGTGGTAAAGAACCCACCTGCCAATGCAGGAGTCATAAGACACATGAGTTCGATCCTGGGCTCAGATTATCCCTGGAGGAGGGCATGGAAACCCACTCTAGTATTCTTACCTGGAGAATCTCATGGACAGAGGAGTCTAGCAGGCTGTAGTCTATAGGGCTGCACAGAGTCAGACACAATTGAAGCTACTTAGCAAGCACACATTCTCAGTAAGTGTCAAAATCCCTACATTGGCTCCCACCTGAGAACTGAGTTTGTTTTCTCCTGGCAAATACAGCAATACACCTTCATTATCTTTTCTACTGTGCATCTGGTCCATGGTTTATTTCTTAGAGAACTTGATCCTTTTGCTATGAAGGGCATCATATCAATATACTATGTGCTATCATGTGATAGGAGCTCATTGGCAGTAAGTTACACATGCCTTTGATGCCTTAGTGGACATTTCTTTGCCATAGACTGGGAGATAAATCATATGAGAATTAAGGGGCATGCCACTTTTGTGAGATTTCTTGAATCTAGTGGGCTAGGCCATATTGGAATTCCTGCTACAAAGGGAAAAATGAATTTCTGAACCTCATGCACCCTACATCTAAGAGAGGAATATAGCACTCGTTGTATTCGGGGGAAACATTTTGCATCAACTTTACAGCTGTCATCTGTGAGAAGAGCACAGACTAAAGAAAGTTATCTAACTGACCTAGGCTTCAGTTCTAATATAAATGTGTGTATTAGTTGCTCAATTGTGTCCAACTCTTTGTGACTGCATGGTCTATAGCCCACCAGGATCCTATGTCCATGAAATTTTCCAGGCAAGAACACTGGAGTGGGTAGCCATTCCCTTCTCCAGAGGATCTTCCTGACCCAGGGATCAAACCCAAGTCTCTTGCATTACAGTTGGATTCTTTATTGTCTGAGCCACCAGAGAAGCCCTTTAGGTCTTCCATTTAGCCATTTAGCCTTTATAATACATCAGAATGCAATCTAGATAAGAATACGCATTTCATGTGTAAGATTGACTAGGCTGGGAATGCTCAGGTAGCTGGTAAAACATTATCTCTAGGTATATCTGTGAGGATGTTTTCAGAAGAGATGAGCATTTGGATTGGTTGTTGTTGTTTTAGTCAATAAGATGTATCCAACTCTTTGTGACCCCATGGACTGTAGCTACCATGCTCCTCTGTCCATGGGATTCTCTGGGCAAGAAACTGGAGTGGGTTGCATTTCATTCTCCAGGGGATCTTCCCAACTCAGGGAATGAACCCACAGGTTCAATAGCAGATGGATTCTTTAGCACTGAGCCACCTGAGAAGCCCTGTTTGAATTGGTAGACAGAGTTTAAAAAAAAACTCACCTTTACCAGTATGTGTAAATACCTGAAGGAGATCCATAATCAATAACAATGATAAAGGAACATTGAAAGGAACTTTAAGAGAAAGTTCAACAGAGCGTGAAACCATCAAGGACAATGTGAGACTGGTAGTGGCCCCAGGATGCAGGGCCTGGACCTCCCTGAGTTAGGTTGCTTGAGAATGCAGACCAAAGCAATGAGTAAACTCCATAAAAATCTATATGTGACCTGAATCAGCATCCAATAGCCTTGATTCTTTCTGCAATAGCCTAGATTCATGGGTCTAGGAGCCAAGGGTTGGAAATGAGTGGTGCTACTCATGATTACCACTACTGATCCACTGGCACAATTTTTGCCCTCTGTTGCCTCAACCTTATGGTCTGCTGGCTTAGACATCTTAATACCAGAGATAGGAGTGCTTCCACCAGAATACACAATAATGATTTCATTTAACTGAAAGTTAAGACTGTCGCCTCGCCACTTTGGCCTTCACATACATCTGAATCAGTAGTCTGAGTAAAGAAGTGTAGTCCAATGCGGGTTCAGTTGAGTTCAGTTCAGTTCAGTTGCTCAGTCATGTCTGACTCTTTGCAAACCCATGAATCACAGCACGCCAGGCCTCCCTGTCCATCACCAATTCCCGGAGTTCACTCAAACTCACATCCATTGAGTCGGTGATGCCATCCAGCCATCAAACTCTCTGTCATCCCCTTCTCCTCCTGCCCCCAATCCCTCCCAGCATCAGAGTCTTTTTCAGTGAGTCAACTCTTCACATGAGGTGGCCAAAGTATTGGAGTTTCAGCTTCAGCATCAGTTCTTCCAATGAACACCCAGGATTGATCTCCTCTAGAATGGACTGGTTGGATCTCCTTGCAGTCCAAGGGACTCTCAAGAGTCTTCTCCAGCACCACAGTTCAAAAGCATCAATTCTTCAGCGATCAGCTTTCTTCACAGTCCAACTCTCACATCCATACATGGCCATGGGAAAAACCATAGTCTTGACTAGACGGACCATTGTTGGCAATGTAATGTCTCTGCTTTTTCATATGCTATCTAGGTTGGTCATAACTTTCCTTCCAAGGAGTAAGCATCTTTTAATTTCATGGCTTCAGTCAGCATCCGGAGTGATTTTGGAGCCCCAAAAAATAAAGTCTGACCCTGTTTCCACTATTTCCCCATCTATTTCCCATGAAGTGATGGGACCAGATGCCATGATCTTAGTTTTCTGAATGTTGAGCTTCAAGCCAACCTTTTCACTCACCTCTTTCACTTTCATCAAGAGGCATTTTAGTTCCTCTTCACTTTCTGCCATAAAGGTGGTGTCATCTGCATATCTGAGGTTATTGATATTTCTCCCGGCAATCTTGATTACAGCTTGTGCTTCTTCCAGCATTCCTCATGATGTACTCTGCGTATAAGTTAAATAAGCAAGGTGACAATATACAGCCTTGACATACTCCTTTTCCTATTTGGAACCAGTCTATTGTTCCATGTCCAGTTCTAACTGTTGCTTCCTGACCTGCATATAGGTTTCTCAAGAGGCAGGTCAGGTGGTTTGGTATTCCCATCTCTTTCAGAATTTTCCAGTTCATTGTGATCCACACAGTCAAAGGCTTTGGCATAGTCAATAAAGCGGAAATAGATGTTTTTCTGGAACTCTCTTGCTTTTTCCATGATCCAGCAGATGTTGGAAATTTGATCTCTGGTGCCTCTGCCTTTTCTAAAACCAGGTTGAACATCTGGAAGTTCATGGTTCACGTATTGCTGAAGCGTGGCTTGGAGAATTTTGAGCATGACTTTGCTAGCGTGTGAGATGAGTGCAATTGTGCGGTAGTTTGAGCATGCTTTGGCATTGCCTTTCTTTGGGATTGGAATGAAAAATGAGCTTTTTGAGTCCTGTGGCCACTGCTGAATTTTCCAAATTTGCTGGCATGTAGAGTACAGCACTTTCACAGCATCATCTTTCAGGATTTGAAATAGCTCAACTGGAATTCCGGGTGTGTATCATCTAATCCATCCAATCCACTGAGGGGCCTGAATGGAACAAAAAGGTGGAGAAAGAGTTAATTCACTCTCTTTTCCTGCCCTCAGATGTCAGTTATCAGTGCTTCTGTTTCCAGGGCTTTGGGACTCAGACTGGGACTTAAATCATCAGCCTCCTAATTACAGCCTTCAGAGTAAATTACGCCACTGATTTTCCTGGTCTCCACCTTGCAGACAACAGTCTGTGGGACTTCCATAACTGCATGAACCAATTTCTATATAAAAAAAATTCTTCTCTTACCTGGACGTGTATCATCCTTATCTATATAGATTTACATCTATATCTCCTATTGGTTCTGGTTTTTAAGGGAACTGTTACTAATACACCCTCCGAGAGCACATATCTAATCTATCTTATAGTCCTTATATCTCACTGGCTTCATATCTAATTCTCATCAGTTTCAGTTACCATGATGCCAGGAATTGTCTGTAATATTTAGTTACTAAGAAATGTCAAACTAGGGTGACAGTCAGTCCTGCTGCTCAGTACCGACCTGATTTTGTCTGGCATTCCTGTTAGTGCCTCAGTCTTGGGCATACTGGGATGGTTAGTCATACTGGGATGTTAGTCTATGTCACAGCTGTTATATGCTTTGAAGAGGTTTAGGAAATGTGTGTTAAACATACTACTTCAAAGAAGTTTGAACATAAAACTGGCAATGCAACATCAGTTTTTAAACATATAGATTAAGACATTTTATTCTTTCTACCCTAGCACAGCAATCCAAATAATTACCCAAAACATGCAAGAAGTTTACCCATAGAAATTCCCTATATTTACATAGAAAACAAGATGACCTAACCATATGAAACAAATACCCCTTTTTTCACTCAAAGCATTTCTTGTAGAATCTAACTTTTTCACAAACAACCTTCATTTTTAATAGCATGGACCTTATCTAGATGTGGAAGCACAAGTTGGATAAAAATACACTTGCTAGAATTTTGTTATTTTCAAATTAAAAATTAGTTCCCTTAAGATAGTTCTGTCAATTATTTCTTTTAAGAAATATGACTTAAAGATAGTACTTTTTCAAATTTCTATGTCAGAGGTTTTTTTTTTTTTTTTCCCTCCTACTTACAAAAGTAGCTAATTACTCTGTTTTGGTTTATTGAATTATCCAGATCTCTTACTTTCAAATATTGTACAATCTTAAGTTCAATTTTGAGCTAGTATTGTTTTGAATTTTACAACAAATCTCACCAAAACATGCATTAATAAACAGTTCTGGGGATTCCATTCATATGTCACAAGCCATTTGTTTTTCAGTTGCCTGGTTTTATCACTTTTTAATGATTTGCCACGTGTCCTAAAAGACCATGCAATTAATCTTATGTAGGTTCACTAAATTAGCCTGTAAATAACGTAACAAATCATTAAATTGAAAAGCAAACTCAAAGCATTTAAAAATAAATCTATCATAATGCATTAAAAACCCTAAAGTGTGAATGGCAGCGACAAAGTGCAGCAGGAATGGAAGGCATTTCCTATTTGAGGCAGGGAAAATAATAAGCTCGAAGTATGTAGAATCTCTGATATCTAGCAGGGAAAATGCTGTTGTTGTTTAAAGCTCTATTCTTCACTTTGGCTTATACAAGAAGGCGTTCTGATCATTGCATGGGTTAAGTAAGGGCTCACTGATATCTCCTAGTCTTAGATATTCTCCATCTAACTTCATTCTTGTCCTGAGTTTGATAGGCAGTGCTCATTGGTATTTTGTTTGGGTGGTGATATATGTGTGTGCATACGTTCTACTTCACTGATGTATTTTTCCCCAAGACACCTTAATTTCTTTGTGGACAATTTTTGTGGTAAACTAAATATTTACATCACCAGTAGTCTTTGTTTAGGGCAGAGTTTCTCAGCCTCAGCCACTGATGATATTTGTGGTCAGATAATTCTTTGTTATGGAAGGCTGTCGTGTGCACTGCAGAATGTTTAGTGGGATCTCTAGTCTCCACCCATTAAATTCGAGTAGCAGTTCGTAAGAGTGGCAAGCAAAAAAAAAAAAAAAACCAACAATACCATGTTTTTGAGTGGGGGGTGGAGTGGGGGAAGTGGCAAAATTGTACCTGCTCACACACCACTAGGTTATATTGTTTGCAATATTTTTTTTTCCTTTGCAAATACAGTTTACTATTAAACAATGTGAGAATTAGGGGCACCGATCCTCTACACATAGTTCAAAATCAATGAATAACTTTACAGTCAGTCCTCCATTCTGGACTGTGATTCTTTATCTTCAGGTTCAACTGATCATTGATTATATAATATCATAGCACTAACCAGTGGTCATGTATGGATGTGAGAGTTGGACTGTGAAGAAAGCTGAACACCGAAGAATTGAGGCTTTTGAACTATAGTGTTGGAGAAGATTCTTGAGAGTCCCTTGGACTGCAAGGAGATCCAACCAGTCCATTCTAAAGGAGATCAATCCTGGGTGTTCATTGGAAGGACTGATGCTAAAGCTGAAACTCCAATACTTTGGCCACCTCATGCGAAGAGTTGACTCACTGGAAAAGACTCTGATGCTGGGAGGGATTGGGGGTGGGAGGAGAAGGGGACGACAGAGAGTGAGATGGCTGGATGGCATCACTGACTCGATGGACATGAGTTTGAGTGAACTCTGGGAGTTGGTGATGGACAGGGAGGCCTGGCGTACTGTGATTCATGGGGTTGCAAAGAGTCAGACACGACTGAGCGACTGAACTGAACTGAATCAGTGGGGAAAAAAACCTGCATATAGGTGGACCCTTGCAGTTCAAGGGGTTCCATGGTGGTTCAGATGGTAAAGAATCGACCTGCAATGCAGGAGACATGTGTTTGATCCCTGGCTGGGGAAGATCCCCTGAAGAAGGGAATGGCTACTCACTCCAGTATTCTTGCCTGGAGAATTCCACGGACAGAGAAACTTGGCGGGCTACAGCCCATGATGAGTGACTAACACATTCATTTTTGCAGTTCGAACTCCTGTTGTTTAAGGGTCAGCTGCATATGCTTATAATTGGTTTGGTTTACTTTTCTCTACATTAAAAAAAATATTACAGACTTACCTGTGGGAAGCTTTTTTAGTTAAACCACATCATCCTTTCAACTTATGTAGAAATATCAGAAATGGTCCTCATATAGTTTTGATTATTGATCTAAACAAGTGCATCTGTGTGTGCGCACGTGCACATACACACACACACATCTATTTCTTACGGCCCAGATAGTAAAATAGGATATTCAGATGCAACAGAATACAAGAGAGTAATTATTTTGTATTTGCCCTAACTAGGACAGCCTTTCTAGCAAGAATATATTTTGTACCATTAAAGGCAAAACTATGTAGATTCTCAGAAGTCCCTGAATTCCCTTAGGCTCTGTTGTGAAGTGATCATCTATGAGTTTGTCTAGATGCTTAATGCTGTTTTCTAAATTATTTTCAGCTTATTTTAAGGATTCAACTTTTTTCCCATTTGGAACATATTATAAACCTTCAAGAGAAAGTTTATTTTTCCATCCAGTTGCCTTTCACATTCTGTTTCAAAACCATGTTTTATCACTCAAAAGTTGCAGTGGCCTGACATTATAGAATATTGAACTGATTTTTAAAACAATCAGAGCATATGGAAATGACAAAAAGATCATAATTTCATCCACACCTCCTTCTAAATGATGAATGTTGCATGTTTTCATATTTAAAGTGCTATCTGTATGTACTATGGAAAAGGTAGTAGAAATCAAATGTTAGTTGCTTGATATAATATCTTCATAATATCTTGGATGACAAGAAGGCTCTGATAAAGAGAGTTGCAAATAGGATAAATCCTGTACAATGCTCTACAAAAGTTTCATTTTGTCCTTAATCTGACCTCAAGAAACAAGACATCTCTATTCTCTGCATCAGCTCTGAATATAAATGAAATGAGAAAAAATTTCTATATATATTAAGAAGTAATCTTAGTTATGGGAAGAACTTATTTGATCTGCTATCTTAAAGATATAAAGAGGCTGGATTTGATCTTTTGAGAAATCCCGTAATACACTACATAGAATGAGTTTTTATAATGTCCATGATATTCAGTATCTTGATATACATAGTTAAACCAATGATTTGTTATCTTACAGAAGATGCCTTCATATATTCACATTTAAAACCATGGTTTAAATGAGATTCACATGATTATATAAAAGACTTGACTAACTATTGTATTTGTTTTTAAAATAAGCATGCTTAAATCAAACATTGACACTAATTGACACAATTTTATTGACTGAAAAAGCACTAAGATTTACCATTTATGAAGGGTATTTATTACTAATAACCTGTCATATCAGGCTGACTGGAAAACATTCACATATTCAAAATTGGTTACAAAAAAGCCAGTTCACAATAAATCTATGAAATTTATGAATATGAAAAAAACTGACACATACATTCATATACATATGTATAAACATCAATATATAAATGTATAATGTGTGTAGATCTGACAGTATATATATATATATATATATATATATACACACATATATATTTGTTCAGTTGCTAATTCATTTGCGACTCTGTGACACCTTGAACAGCAGCATGCCATTTATCTCTATATGTAACTCTATAATTATATATAAAGTGTATACATATATAAATGTGTTTATCTTTTGTTCTGTATCCATCTATATCCATATTTTCTGTATTGATATGGGGTGGAGGAGAGTGGTGCACAAGAGCAGAGATTCTGGTATAACATTCATTAATCAAGAGTTTTTTTTTTTAACTTTAGTCTTAGAGAACTGCAGAGTAAAAGTTTCCTTGATTATTATAACTTAAAGAAGCATGGCATCTATATACATTCTTATCTATCTATCTAAATATCTATGTCTATATATCCTTCCCTTTCCCCTGTAATTGACAAATTTAGTATCCTAGAACAAAAAACGTTTTGCAGAGTAAACACTAGGATGAAATGATTGCCTGTAGCCTCATTAGATAAAAATATCATTTTTTTGATTAGTCTGTATGGATTAAGAAGGTCTTAAATTTGGAATCAAAATACCTGGATTCTAGCTCTCTATTTTAACATGATTGACTATCTGAGACTCGTAATTTTTTGTGAGGTTGTATAGGAAATGATATACTATTTGTGAAAATCCTATGATCTTTAATGTGCTTTACTGGTGTTCACTCTTTTTATTAGCTATTATTAAGCTCAATCTAAGAGCCTCTAAAATGTTACCTAGATCACTCAGTTTTCTTAAACTGTATAATAACATATTCCTTAATTCCCTTCTGTTAATGCTTTGGTCTCCCTCTTGCAAAATTGCAAGAAACAGTTAAATGTTCCAATTCCTAAGAGGTTGAACACTTCTACAAACAACAGTCAGAATAGGGAAAAAAGAAAATTAACGGTTTTCTGCTAATGACTCATATTAGGCCTCTTTGGTGGTCTAAAGCAATGGATTACATCTTTTTATCATTTCTTCCATCTGCCTGTCACAGGACTACTAGGGTGATTGCTAGTTTTGTTGTTAAAAATGTCACCCCCATTTTTTCAGAATCTTTAAAAGTAAACACAGGAAAAGTGGTGTATACCTGTCATTTAGATCAAATAAAACAAAGGTCGATGGAAATACATTTCTCGTTTGAAGAGGCTCCCCTGCTGATTTTGTTTATCAGAAAATGGCAAGTTTTTGTTCCTAATGGACTGAAATTTAAATAAAATCTGACCCTGGAAATAAAAGCAGCCATTATGACGAAATAAAATTACATACTTTGGAGGAGAAATTGAATTAGAATGCTGACTTTCTTTGGTTAAATTCTTTTACATAAGGAAATGAGCAAGAGAGAGAAAACTGTTGGATAAAGTAAGCTTTTTAAAATCAATAATTGCTTCTAATTCACTTTTAAAAACTTTGTTCTAGACTTCATAGAGTATAATGAATTACACTGAAATTTGTGTATTTCCTTTACACAAAAGTTTAACTAAAGTCAAGAGGGCAAATTGATTTGCATTTTGGTAGTTCTTTTCAGCAAATAGAATTCTCAAAAGAACTGAGATTTTTATTTTTAAGTTTAACTATTCTTTAAAAAACTGGAGTCATTAAAAGATCAAACAGCATTGGCAAAAACATACTTGAAAAATGAAGAAAATAGTACAGCTCTTCTAGGATTACATTTGATATCAACTAAAATTCATCTGAGAGGACAAAAAAAAAAAAATAGGCTCTGACACTCATATAATTTCAGAAAGAGTTTTCCTTAAAAATTTGCTGGTGAGCCTCTCAGAATCATTCCCTCTCTTCTCAGTCTGCTTGCTTTGACCAAATTTATTATTTTAATCACGTTTAGAAGAATAGTTCAGAATTGACAACATTTAATGCAGTGAGATAGTTTTTATATTAAAGTACTTTGAGTTTAATTCATTTTGAAAACAAAGTGTGTTTGCACTTTGAACAGGTATGTTTGTCACTTAGAAAATAAATGTATGAAAGTGGTCATGGAAAAAAATAGGAATAATAAAGTTATGGAGTTTGGCAGTTATCTGACAATTTAAAAGAATGTCTAGTCCGAAGCCTTCCTTTTTTGGGCAAATAGCTAATACTTGGCCAAAAGTAATAATTTATCTAGGATTACCTTTAATATCCTGACACAGATCAGAATAGAGGCAGCAGCATGTAATGGAAAGAAACAGTCTTTGTAGTAGGACAGATCTGAGAACCAAATCCAACTCCCCTATTTCTTAGCTATGCCAGTTTGGACACATGCTCACCTTAGAACCTTAGAGCCCCAGCCTCCTTTTACAGTACAGTAGTCCCCACTCATGTGCAAGGGATACTTTGCCAGACATCCAGTAAATGCCTGAAATTTTGGATAGTACTTAACCCTATATACATATATTATTTTCCCCCTATGCATTCAAGGTAAAGTTAATTCATAAATTAGGCACAACAGTTTAACAACAATAACTAATGATAAAGTAGAACAATTATAATGATCACTGTAATAAAAGTTATGAGAATGTGGTCTTTCTGAAAGAAACTTGTACAAATTTAATGCCTCTTCCATCTTAACTAAGCACTTACCATGCACTGTGGCCATAACTTTTGTGGTTTGATGTACAATAGCAAAACCAGCACCGTTTTTTCCCTTGCTTCACAATTTTACAGATGAAAGGTTTGTTCTTACCATGGATCTTAGCCATCTCAGCATACGTTTTTTTTTAAGTTGATAACTTTCACTTTTTCAAAAATATATATTAGCTTTCCTTTTTGGAGAAGGGAATGGCAACCCACTCCAGTACTCTTGCCTGGAAAATCCCATGGATGAAGGAGCCTGGTAGGCTGCAGTCCATGGGGTCGCTACGAGTCAGACACAGCTGAGTGACTTCACTTTCACTTTTCACTTTCATGCATTGGAGAAGGAAATGGCAACCCTCTCCAGTGTTCTTGCCTGGAGAATCCCAGAGACGGGGAGCCTGGTGGGCTGCTGACTATGGGGTCACACAGAGTCGAACACGACTGAAGCAACTTAGCAGCAGCAGCTTTCCTTTTATTCTTATGGTACTTACCTTCCTGTGATTTGGATGATACAAAATGATGAAAATAGAAAGATGATTTGAGAACAAGAAAAGTACTGGGAAGACTTGAACTAGATGTAGTGATAATAAGAATATAGAGTCAGGGAGACTGCTTTCCATATGGTGGTCAGGAAAATGTCTCTCAGTGGAGATTCACACATGAGATACAAGTGGTAAAACAAAACAAAACAAAAAAACCCACTGACTTTGAGTTGAGCATGGATTGAAATAAGGCACAATGTTAGCCATCAGTGTTTTCTTAGACTTTAGATCTGTACATCCCCAGCACAGTGTTGTCTGTCATTCCATTCTGCCTTGTGTAGGAGTACCAAAGGAAGTATTTGTGCATTCAGTACTTGCTTCAGATGTTGTTGTTTGGAGGTAAATCAGGCGGTACTTAAAATTAGAAAAATAGCATTCTGATTACCTTTAAGTTTACTTACTATGTGTTTAATTACTATAGATAGGTAAATAGGATTTGATGATGTGGGTCGTATAGCATTGGGTTGGCCAAAAGTTTGAGTTTTTCTGTAACATCTTACAGAAAAGCCTGAACAAACTTTTTGGCCAACCCAATACTTTTCTGTTCTCATCTGAAAAGACGTACCTTTGGTTTCTAGGAGGATAGAAAGTTTACGTAAAGTCACAACAAAAAGGTGGTGACTTTTAAAATATATTTTATGATATAATAACATTTATATATAATTTTATTTATGCAATACACTGAGTATTTCAAAGTCAAGGAGTATTGAAACACCATTCAGTTTCTCCTTTTTTCATTTGCAATGATTTAGTTGATTCATTGTGTCTGTGACTTACCTAGGCAAATTCAAAAACCATCTAGAAAGGCTTCTGAATCATATCAGAAGAGTCCAAAATAAACTCCCCACTGTGGAATTTGAGAGTGTTTAGAATCAGGTATTTTGGACACCAGCCCGTATAATTTTTTTTTTATTATTTTACAATATTATATTGGTTGGTTTTGCCATACATTGACATGAATCGTCCGCCCCAGGTGTACATGAGTTCCCCCTCCCAAACCCCCCTCCCACCTCCCTCCTCCCCTTATCCTCCCTCTGGGTCATCCCCGCATACCAGCCCCAAGCATCCTGTAACATGCATCGACCCTGAACTGGCGATTCGTTTCACATATGATAATATACAGGTTTCAATGCCATTCTCCCAAACCATCCCACCCTCACCCTCTCCCACAGAGTCCCAAAGACTGTTCTATACATATGTGTCTCTTTTGCTGTCTCGTATACAGGGTTATCATTTGCATCTTTCTAAATTCCATATATATGCTTAGTATACTGTATTGGTGTTTTTCTTTCTGACTTACTTCACTCTGTATAATAGGCTCTAGTTTCATCCACTTCATTAAAACTGGTTCAAATGCATTCTTTTTAATGGCCGAGTAATACTCCATTGTGTATATGTACCATTAAAATCAAAAGCTTCTGCACAGCAAAGGAAACTATAAGCAAGGTGAAAGACAGCCCTCAGAATGGGAGAAAATAATAGCAAATGAAGCAACTGATAAAGGGTTAATCTCCAAAATATACAAGCAGCTACTGCAGCTCAATTCCAGAAAAATAAATGACCCAATCAAAAAAATGGGCCAAAGATTTAAACAGACATTTCTCCAAAGAAGACATAAAGATGGCTAACAAACACATGAAAAAATGCTCAACATCCCTCATAATCAGAGAAATGCAAATCAAAACAAAAATGAGATACCATTTCACACCAGTCAGAATGGCTGCTATCCAAAAGTCTACATGCAATAAATGCTGGAGAGGGTGTGGAGAGAAGGGAACCCTCTTACACTGTTGGTGGGAATGCAAACTAGTACAGCCACTATGGAGAACAGTGTGGAGATTCCTCAAAAAACTGGAAATAGAACTGCCATATGATCCAGCAATCCCACTGCTGGGCATACACACTGAGGAAACCAGAATTGAAAGAGACACATGTATTACAGTGTTCATTGCAGCATCATGGAAGCAACCTAGATGTCCATCTGCAGCCCATATAATTTTTGAAGTTCAGGCTCCAACCTGTTTTACTCCTATATCCTAAGGGGTCTAGTGATTCATAATCTTTGGTATGTTTCCATGGGTGGCATCTGGCCCTGCAGGAATCTTCCAATCCTCATTTGTGCATGGCAGAGAGAGAAGGCTGCTAAATGGGGGTATCCTGAGCTGAGGAAATGGCTTGGGATGCAAGGAAACCGATCGCACCCATTGTTTCCTGCAGAGACGAAATTACTCAATTCTGGGAGAACAGGCCACCTTTTTCTACCACAGTGAAGGATTCAAAATTATGATTTGTTTTCTCCGAGGACTTTTGTTTACAAAATGCAGGAAAAAAGAAGACATAGACTCCAAACTCCATGGAATATATTCCATATGCTTTAGAGGAAGTAGAGGGCTGAATACCCTGATAGTTCACAGGGCTGAGTGCTCACTAGCATAAGAAAAAAGCTTTTTTACCTCTGTGATCAGAGTTGTTTGATTATTTTAATCTATAGCTTATGAATTCCTTAGGATCCACAGAATACACCACAGCCAATCCAATTAGCTAATGCCTGAAATACGTTCCCTGTAGATTTTGCTGGTTACCAGAGTACTTTCTGAAAACCCAATTTTTCATCTACTTGTGTATCAGTCAATTTTTGTGTGCATCCAGACTGGAAATGCTCAGATTGCTGCAAAATGGACCATCTTTTCTCCCCACTCTGACTCACAGGACCCATTCTTAATGATTAGATTCCTAGGGCCAACATATTAAAGGGCCACCCTTCTGTGTGTGTAGTTAACACATTTTCAAATGCCAATTGGCATATATGCCTTCCTGTGGGGTAATTAGGCATGTAAATGTAGTAATTGTACATGCAAATTTCCCAGTCCAAAAAGGATGGGAGTTTTCAAAATTCTATCCCTGAGCAGTCTCTCAACATTTTAGGGGGAACTCCCTTCATTTGAAGCCAAGACTCAAGAAGGGATTATAGCTAATATGTGTCTTGTTTATCTGTGACTACTTCTATGACCTTTGCAATTTTATATTTCAGAATTTTAATCAATGAATTTCAATTTTAAAATGTATACTTTTCACCATCTTTTAACATTGAAAACTTTTTAGTATAAACCACAGAGAGCAGAAATATGGCTAAAGGGTATTTGTACTTGGAGATCAGGATTTGTGTGAGGTGTGTGCTCTGAAGCTAAAGAATTGCTGTGTGGGTTTAGGGAAGGTAATCCTGCAATGTGTGTCAGGAGACAAAGTTCACATCTCAATTGTCAGGAGACAGAGTTCACAACTGTATGCATGAGTTGTGAACAGTCTTTCTGAGTTACTGATTTCTTTTTTATAGGGAGAGTTTTATGGTTATCTTGTTTTTACTTTATGTTATCTTTCAGCCCCCTTAAATTTGAAAAAATTCTATGCACTATAAAAACAAAGATCAAGTTTTTCAGTCATTTTGCTTTAAACACGGTATGCTGAGATTCCTTGGTGGCACATCAGAATGTCCTCTAAGTGGCTGAGGTACTTAGGCTCTTCAAGTATTTCAAATGCTCTTTCATTCAAACATTATCTCCTAATCCCAGGATTCTATCCATTTTCTGTTCTTTGAGGCTTTACCTATTTGATAATGGTTGTTCTAGAGAACGTTCATATAAGGTTTTGGTGAGTCAGTTGGTAGTTATGCTTAGGTATCACATAGATACCTGTACCAGACAGGACCTTAAGAACTATTTAGTCCCAATTTGTCATTTTGAAGAAAGATAAATAATGAGTCAATTAACGAAGTTAATTCTATTTTATTTCTTACCTTTTTCTTAGAAGGCAACTACTTCTGAGGCTTATATTTCTTTTAGAGGGTTTAAGATTTTCCCAGTGTTTATTTTTATTGTTTCAGCATTAAATGCAGATTTTAAGTCATTCTGTCCTATTATACCTCCTACATCATCATTAGCTTCAAAATTACCATCCAGCATTCTGGATTAGAGCTGCCTAAATTTATTTTCTTTGTCAAGATTATAGCCTGTGTCATATATATATATTTGTATTATTGCAGGAACTTATTTTAATATACATAATTATTTTACATTAAGCGGTCATATCTCTCATGTTAATGGTCCATCCAAATTTAACATTGAAAAATAGTTTTAAAATTTTACTTTTAAAATATATATTCAAGATATTAGTTACCTCTATTTTGAAAATTTAAGGAATAGTCACATGAATGTCATTCTAGGTTTTTGTCTTGATATAAAATGTTACCTTGATATATATTTACTGACTGTGGAAAATCCACTCCCACATAACTGTTTCTGGCATATTTGTTTAAAACTAGAAGGAAATGGTAACCCACTCTAATATTCTTGCCTGGGAAATCCCATTGGACAGGAGTCTGACAAATTACAGTCCATGAGGTCACAAAAGAATGGTAAACAATTTAGCAGCTAAACAACAACAACAAAATCATATAATCCAAGGTGTTTGCTGCAAATTATCTCTAGGTAACTCTGGTAAATAAAGAGATTTACTACAATAGTGGATAATCTGAAAGATGCAAATTGTGGAAAACGTTGCCAAGGCTGATAGCAACTTCCCCTCTTTGATTCACAAAGTTTCAACTTCTGTTTGCACATCCATTCCATTTTACTTTTTTTCCAATTGTTTCTCTGCAGTCTTACAGTCTTGACTTCTATGAGAAATATTTTGTCATCATTCTACACAGAATGTCTTTGGCACTCAAGTCCTCTATTTCCTCCCTGTCTTGTCATTGAAATTGCCAGCTTGCTTTCTCTACTTGGGGTACCCTAGCCTCCTTACTGTATTCCTGGGACATGCCAGCCTGACTTTTACTGTTGGAAGTTCCTTCTGCCTGAATCTTTTTCTGTTATGTATTTTCTTGGGTAAAACTTTCTTATATTCTTCAAAGTCTTGGTTCCTATGTCACCTTTTCAAATTAAAACTGTGACTCAGCAATTATGCCACCCCTTTTTCAGTTTGTATTTTCTTTGTTTCGTAGGATTTATCATTTTGTCATATATATTGCATCATATCTTCAGTTCAGTTCAGTCGCTCAGTCGTGTCCAACTCTTTGTGACCCCATGAACCACAACATGCCAGGCCTCCCTGTCCATCACCAACTCCTAGAGTCCACTCAAACCCATTTCCATTGAGTCAGTGATGCCATCCAACCATCTCAACCTCTGTCGTACCCTTCTTCTGCCCTAAATCATTCCCAGCATCAGGGTCTTTTCAAATGAGTCAGCTCTTCGCATGAGGTGGCCAAAGTATTAGAGTTTCAGCTTTAGCTTCAGTTCTTCCAATGAACACCCAGGACTGATCTCCTTTAGAATGGACTGGTTGGATCTCCTTGCAGTCCAAGGGACTCAAGAGTCTTCTCCAACACCACAGTTCAAAAGCATCAGTTCTTCGGTGATCAGCTTTCTTTATAGTCCAACTCTCACATCCATACATGACCACTGGAAAAACCATAGCCTTGACTAGACGGACCTTTGTTGGCAAAGTAATGTCTCTGCTTTTAATATGCTGTCTAGGTTGGTCATAACTTTCCTTCCAAGGAGTAAGCGTCTTTAATTTCATGGCTGCAATCACCATCTGCAGTGATTTTGGAGCCCAGAAAAATAAGTTTTTATTTTATTATCTGTCTCTCCCACTAAATCACAAGCTCCAAAGAGTTGGATCTTTCTCTCTTTTATATGCTGATATGTCCCATTTGCTTCAAATAATGCCTAGTACATAGCAGGCTCTCAATAAACACTTGCTGAGTTAATGAATAAATGGTGTCAACTCTCTGTTCAGTTCCACAGGACCTTAGAAGTCCAGAACATGACTATCATTTCAGTTTAAACTATCAATTAAAAGATACAATTCACTCCATCTAGTCAGTAAAACATTTTTTTCCATGAATGTCCATTTATGATCAAATCAGCTGAGGCCAAAATAACTGAATTCTCTAGCCCAGTTCCCTTGCAGAAGGCCTGAGGACAAGAACATAAACTCTGAGAAGTAGGTTGTGAGGAACTGAGGACTTCCTACCTGCTGTCATCCCTTTTATGTCAAATTCTTTTATATTAATATCCTTCCCCAAAGAAGATCATATTTGACTTAAGAGATTAAAATATGGATGAAAATTAATCAAATTAATGCTTTATCTTAATGATAGAACCAAAATAGTTTGTGAAAGACCCTGAGATGATTTAGTTGCAGTCATATATATATATATATATATATATATATTACATTGAATTCAATTCTAAAATGCTTTAAACATATGCAAAGTATATTCACTTGGGAAATTGAGAACTCTAGGATCTAACTTTTGTTTCACCCCTTATGTAACCTTGTATAAGTCCTCTTGTCACTTTGCTGGTTTCAGGTTTTCATATGTAAAATGTGAATTTTAGATTAGGTGAAGTCATCATTCTATATATGAGTCTATGATTCATATCATTCCTACAAAAGGAAAATATAATTGTTTCAGGAAATTTTATGAGCAAAAGAAATGAACCAAATAATTTATTAACCTATAATTTGTTAGATATCTATTTCCAAAATGAAAGTTGTCATCCACCATCATCATCATATTATATGATAAAACAAAACAATGATGTCATTTGGATAACTAGTCAAATGTTAATTTTAACAGTGATATCTTTACTATTCTTATACTTAAGCAGTTGACTTTGATAAAGTGGACATTGACCACAATTAACTAAACAAATGCATTAGAGTGAAATGGAAAAGGATATAAGCATAAAAAATAGAGATACATATATTCTTAATTTTTCTTTAAGTAATATTTTATCCAATATGGCTTCTTAATATAAATATACATAAATATACATTGTTCCTCCAGCTAGATTCTAAAATTTCTTAAACTTCTTACTACATCATCTCCCTCAAGTGTATCATTCACTGAAGATGTTAATAAGATTAGTGATGGAATAATAATCCATGAATTAATCATAACTCCCTATGTGCTTCCTCTATTCCTGAATCCTTAATTATTTTCACATGCATTATTTGTGCACATCTTTGACATTCTTTAATTCAGATTTCCAGTGAATATTTATAAGGTCTAGGCAGAGGCAAGGGTGGTTTGGAGGTGTTGATCATGAGCAATTTCTGTGAACAGCATTTTAATGCATGAAGTTGGTATGTGCACATGATGAGGTTGTGGGAGGAGATGAGAAGCACCCACTGACAGTGAGAAGTAAGTAGAGGGTTTACAATGAGTTTGCAGAAGGAAAACTCTAATCAATGGATTAATTTCTTCAGACTTGCATCTAAAAATATCACTTTGTCAGGGAATCAAGAACATCCACTTAGAGAACTCACTTACCAGTTAAGGACACTGATGAATACAAGCCTTGTTCACTAAAATGCTAGCTGAAAGCAGTGCACTTTTTGTTAAAAACAAACAAAATCCAAAGTTCTGAACAGTCTCATCTGCATCCCCCTCCTATCTCTGTGCACACATGTGTTATGCTTAACTGATTTGGTTAGATAGTCTCCATGTCTTAAGACTAATAAATCATTTTCATTGTAATTATTAATAGAATTTAGTGACTAATCATAAATCTTTATTATTTAAAGTATATATTTTTCATTTCCATGCCTATTATGTTTCATAATATGAAAAAATGCCTTAAGAAAACTTTCTATTATGCTATTACTAGAGTTCCTACTCTTGATTTTCTCTTATCTAATGGTGTCAATAACAGAATGATTACATCTTACTTTATGTGACTCAAGTTGCAGAACAAAAATGAAAAAGAAACAAACCTGCAACTCACTTGGAAAAGCTACAGTGGACTTCTGGTACCATTCAGGGGAAGTTAGGGGAAATGCTTCAGTTGCATATGCTAGTAAATACAAAATCTAACAAATTTTCTTTTTCTTCACCATTCTTTTTATTTCCTTCATGTAGCTGCAAAAAAAACAAGCTATCTTAAATGGGAAATGGGGCTTGTAATATGTAGACAAAAATGAGACAAATTGCTGTGCCAGTTCAGTGGGGCTCCACTCCTCAACTTGAGTAAAACTTCCACCTCCCTAAAAAGAAAACATGCAAACAAAAATCAGGCACATGTCATACCATATTTTTTTCTGGCTTAGTGACATTCAATAATTGCTAGTGATGATAATGATGATGATGTTCTTGATAATGATGGTGATAGTGATGATGACAATTTTGATGAAGATGATATTGCCATTGTAATGGTAAGAATTGACCTTTCTACTTCATTTGGGCATATGTCTTTTTCAAAATACAGTTTAGCAAGCCCCCATGAGCAGGCTAAAACAATCATACAGCTAATTATGAAAACCTATCTTTTTGAACCATAATCCTAGCTGTGATTCATGGGGTCACAAAGAGTCGGACACGACTGAATGACTGAACTAAACTGAACTGAACTGAATCCTAGCTGGAACCACAGAGTAATAAAATATCAATGGAGTGCTTCCAATTTTTAAACTCAGTGTACATTATCTCAGGTTGCTAATTTTTGATGATTTCTTAACTTGCACCTACCCTAAAAGGGGCACACAAAGTCAAGGTAATATTCCCTATGAGGCCAAGTATTTCCCACTGAGTGTGTTTTCTACCCAAGTTTGTGTGTGTTATGCCTGTGTGTGTACTTGCACATTGGTTTTCGTTTGGTTATTCCTTTTACATCTTTATCTCCCTCCTAGTGATTCCCTTTACTTATTGGAATGAAGCCCTTTTAATAGACATGGGACACACCCCGCCCCTCAGGAGCCTGGAGTGGTTTGGCAAAAAGAATCCCAGCTTGCTGTTCAGTGGGGCTTTGCCAAGCCAACACAGCTCTGATTGCATCTTTCCACTGGTTTACCCTATCCACTCCCCTCCCCATACTGCCTCTTCCCAACAGTCTTTGGTGTGTATTGAAAAAAATGTTATTATAATGAGTACTGTATATTTACAACGAGTTTCAGTGAATTTGGTAGCCAAAAAGATGTAGATTTTTATTAGCAGTAGCTCTCCAATGGAGATAATATTTATAGAATGGGCCTACTTGTTTGTAGTTTCAAAGATAAATAAAAT
Organism: Moschus berezovskii; assembly: GCF_049115385.1. Lineage (NCBI taxonomy): Eukaryota > Metazoa > Chordata > Mammalia > Artiodactyla > Moschidae > Moschus > Moschus berezovskii. Next base: position 88,196,456 of record NC_142461.1, on the reverse strand, counting down.
GAATAATATCCAAACATGATAATCAACATGTCAGTTTCCAAGTACATTGGCATTTAGCATGAATGCTTGCTACATAGTAAAGGATAGGCGTTAGTACCAGCTCCCTGGGGAATGGTATTTTCAGGATTATTTCAATATGAACAATTTTCTTTTGTTTATAGCAGGTATAATAAAACCATAGGAGGAAAATGAAAAATTACAAATGCATGCAAAGTTTTTATCAAACCCTTTGGCATAGCAATAGTTCTGTACAATTGTTTTCCTGTCATTTAATCCTCTGAGTAACAGAATATATTCAAAGGTGAAGTCTTTAGTATTTCTCTTCCGTGTTCTTCAGAAGCTTTCAGTGTTTGCTCATTACTTAATCCGTTTTTCTTTCTTGAGAGGGACACATGATGTCTGCCCTCTGCTGACTTTTCAGATGCATACATACACATATGTTCAAATTCTTTATGGTAGAATGAGGATTTTAGGTTACAGATTTCTTTGATTTTGAACTTTGATGAGTGGCTAGTACCCTGAACTTTTGTGAGTAGCATGTGGAAAAGAGTTATTGCTCAAGAAGTTTGCTTGCTTGAGAACCAGGCTTTGCCATTTCTCAGCTGGATGATCTTCAGAGTATTATAAACCTTTATAAACTGCAATCTATGCATTTGTAGAATGGGAATATTGACCTCTGATTGTAGTGAAGCTTAATGAGGATGATGTAATTGGAGCAAGCTCTCTGTGCACACTAGATCTCTCTTCTCATCAGCTCTTCATCCATGTTTGCTTGATAGAGGTTTCACATGACCTTGTAGTGACACGTCAGTGTTGCTATCACAGGTAATGTTTAAAATCTTTTGATGTTCTGTCCTGCATAAGTTAATGTACAAAGTAGTTGCGTTGCTGGCAAATCTTTAACAAGAGGCTGTGGTGAAGGGGATGCAGGATAGGGGCTCTCTTTTGCAATGTTAGCTGATTTTTGTCATGTAAATATCCCCACCTCAGTCAATTACAAGCTATTCATATGACATCACTGAACACAGAGCTGGTAAGAGCTGTATAGTAGCACATCATTTTATAGTATTTCCACCATACAGATAAAATAGATGTAAATAACCTCAAGAATTTAGATAATAGTGAAATGTAGGGAAATAATTAGCAATTGATGAATTGTATATATTCTTTTGTTTTGATTTAATATACTTTAAGTACATGTTTGGTATAGTCAATGAAGCAGAAATAGATGTCTTTCTGGAACTCTCTTGCTTTCTCCATGATCCAGCGGATGTTGGCAATTTGATCTCTGGTGCCTCTGCCTTTTCTAAAACCTGCTTGAACATCTGGAAGTTCACCGTTCACATATTGCTGAAGCCTGGCTTGGAGAATTTTGAGCATGACTTTACTAGCGTGGGGGATGAGTGCAATTGTGTGGTAGTTTGAGCATTCTTTGGCATTGCCTTTCTTTGGGATTGGAATGAAGACTGACCTTTTCCAGTCCTGTGGCCATTGCTGAGTTTTCCAAATTTGCTGGCATATTGAGTGCAGCACTTTCACAGCATCATTTTTCAGGATTTGAAATAGCTCAATTGGAATTCCATCACCTCCACTAGCTTTGTTCGTAGTGATGCTCTCTAAGGCCCACTTGACTTCACATTCCAAGATGTCTGGTTCCAGGTGAGTGATCACACCATCATGATTATCTTCGTCGTGAAGATCTATTTTGTACAGTTCTTCTGTGTATTCTTGCCACCTCTTCTTAATATCTTCTGCTTCTGTTAGGTCCATACCGCTTCTGTCCTTTATCGAGCCCATCTTTGCATGAAATGTTCCCTTGGTATCTCTAATTTTCTTGAAGAGATCTCTTGTTTTTCCTATTCAGTTGTTTTCCTCTATTTCTTTGAATTGATCGCTGAGGAAGGCTTTCTTATCTCTCCTTGCTATTCTTTGGAACTCTGCATTCAGATGCTTATATCTTTCCTTTTCTTTGCTTTTCGCTTCTCTTCTCTTCACAGCTATTTGTAAGGCCTCTTCAGACAGCCATTTTGCTTTTTTGCATTTCTTTTTCATTCTTTATTTTTTAGGGGCTCAAAAATCACTGCAGATGCTGATTGTAGCCAGGAAATTAAAAGACGCTTACTCCTTGGAAGGAAAGTTATGACCAACCTAGAAAGCATATTAAAAAGCAGAGACATTACTTTGCCAACAAAGGTCCGTCTAGTCAAGGCTATGGTTTTTCCCGTGGTCATGTATGGATGTGAGAGTTGGACTGTGAAGAAAGCTGATCGCCGAAGAATTGATGCTTTTGAACTGTGGTGTTGGAGAAGACTCTTGAGAGTCCCTTGGACTGCAAGGAGATCCAACCAGTCCATTCTAAAGGAGATGAGTCCTGGGTGTTCATTGGAAGGACTGATGCTAAAGCTGAAACTGCAATACTTTTGCCACCTCATGCGACGAGTTGACTCACTGGAAAAGACTCTGATGCTGGGAGGGATTGGGGGCGGGAGGAGAAGGGGACAACAGAGAATGAGATGGCTGGATGGCATCACCGACTCGATGGACATGAGTTTGAGTGAACTCCGGGAGTTGGTGATGGACAGGAAGGCCTTACGTGCTGTGATTCATGGGGTCGCAAAGAGTCAGACATGACTGAGCGACTGAACTGAACTGAACTGAAGTACATGTTTCTTAGTTAATAACGGTGCTATCTAACAATTAGCTTGAAAATTCTTGAAACTTTCATTTTCTACTCTCATAAGCCAGCAACAGTAGGTTCCACTGTATCTCTGCATGTTTACCAGCAAGTCCCTGGTCTTTTGAGGTTAGCTATATGAGACAGAATTGAAACCAAGCAGCCCTCCAGGGAGAGAGTTTATTGATGCAAAGGATAGGTAAATCATTTACGTGTGCAATCAAGGAAATGTAAGTGGTAAGGTATTAAGTATTGAAAGTTTGTGTGTAGGTCAATGATGCCCCCTGGGAAATCACCAACTCTTAACTAATTAGCTGAGGACAAATCCCACTGGCCAGAGTGCATCTTCAGGGAACTGGAATTCTTGACAAACCATTATGGAATATTCTGACTGCCCTATCCTGGAGGAGTTGGAGGGCAGAGTGTATAGCCCACTTATTTAAATCGGTCTGTCTCCAAGGGCTTATGTCTTAGGGTAGTGGCTCATGAAGATGGTATTTTAATTTGTTATTTTAATGAATTTAATTTTTCTTGTTATATATATCTCTAAAAGTTTTATTTGTTTTATCTATCTGTTTTGCCTTAAAATTGTGCTTGCATGTGTATGTATCATGTAGGTTATACCTATTTATATATTAATAAAGGCAACCTAAATAAGCAAATTAATTTTTTTAAATACATATCAACAGGAATAAATCTTGTTTCAGTGTCCAAGAAATAAGTAGTACTAACTGCAATACTTTGGCCACCTCATGTGACGAGTTGACTCACTGGAAAAGACTCTGATGCTGGGAAAGGTTGGGGGTGGGAGGAGAAGGGGACGACCGAGAATGAGATGGCTGGATGGCATCACCGACTCTGTGGACATGGGTTTGAGTGAGCTCCGGGAGTTGGTGATGGACAGGGAGGCCTGGCGTGCTGTGATTCATGGGGTCGCGGAGAGTCGGACACGACTGAGCGACTGAACTGAACTGAATTAAAGACATTTAAGCAATTCCATTTCTAGAGGATGGGGTGTTGGTTTTCATTATCTAATCTTCTGAGACATTTTCCTAGTCCATACTGGACAGACACTCAAACCCTTGTATTCCTTGATGGTGTTGCTAAATCCCTTAGAAAGGTAATTTATCTTTTTGTGGGTTTCACCTCCCAGGGTTTCAAAGTATATGCAGGCCGAGATAATTGATGACCTTATTAATATTGTTTGAGCTTTGTTGGTGGCATGCTGAGACCTTTTTCCTTGAGGCAGAAAAGCTAATGACCCACCCCTTCTATCCTGAATCCACTGGAGATGTCAAACTCTATGAATCATAATGATAAAAAAAAGTTACAAGTTATTTTCTAAAAAAGAGATATACATTTGCTTATACCCATTTGCTGGACTGATAAACTGTGGTAGGTAAGACCACTTGAGTAAAATTCTGGAGCTTGATTTTCATATTGTGCTCCAAATACTTGTGTAGCATTCATTTTTACTCTGATTATGAGAGAATATATTCCCAAATTCTCTGTAGTTTAATTACTAGTTGTTCCTCACATTCTTAAACTTGGTTTGGTTGGGTGGCAAGTAGGAATGTTTTTCAATTCGGTTCTTATATTCACCGTGACAAAAACAAGCTATTTCCTTTCTACATGTTCTGAATTTCCTTAAAGAACACAGCTCTCCCTTCAGTTAAATCTAAGAAAAACATCTATGCCAAATTTCCATTATTTTATGGAATCCTTCTGCAATAACTATGTTTTTAAAATTAATTTATTTATTTTAATTGGAGGCTAATTACTTTACAATATTGTGGCAATTTTTGCCATATATCGACATGAATCAGCCACAGGTGTACATGCAATGACTATGCTTTTAGATAAATTAATCTAGAGATGATAGACTATTTAATAGGATACAAGACATTTTATTTTTTAACCTCAAGGAATCTTTGAGATTACCTAGTACCTTGTTCTCAATTTATATGTGATGAAACTGAGACTCACAAGAAGTTCAACATTCCATCCAAAATAACAAAACTTGCACAAAAATCTGAAATTTATACAAATCTCATCATCACACTGTCCTCCTTTACATTGCTCCAACCTCCAATTTCTTCCCTTCATGGGATCTTCACAGGGACCATTCCACCTAACTGGAGTACTACTTCCTCCAGCTACTTCTCACACTCAAGTCCCAGCTGGAGGGTTCTACCCCATTATTCTACATCTGTCCTTTACATTTTTCTTTGGCAATACTAATCACAGTTTGAGATTGCTTTTCTGTTGCATTTGCTTGTTTAACCGTTTATTTTATTAACATATCCACTCTAAGCTTCACGTCAGCTAGGCCAATCCATCTCCAAATCCAACCTCCCTCATAGTACAGTAAATAATTAAGTGAATGAACAAATGAAAGGAAGAAAGGAAGGAAAGAGGAAAGACGATAAAAAAGGAGGGGAGAGAGAGGAAGAAAGTAATAACTTTCATCAAGTTATTGGTTATGATTTAATCAGATACATTCCTTCATGGAAGTAGGGGATAACTAGGGAGAGTTTGTTAAATGATTACTTTTAAGCTATTTGATTTCAGTCATATAATTGTCAACAATAAGGATGACAATGCTTGGCAGATGCAATATTCTTTCTCCACCAAGGGCAGATACTCTTAATCTGTTAATAAGAAATTTTATTCCTAAATGCAGACTTGAACCAGAGTCTCTCAAAACAGAACTCTAGGCAATCATTCTAAATGGGTCTATGGAAGCTATTTGACATTTTTGATTTATGTGATATCATTGAATAGGTTTATTTTTTGACTTTATTTTTATTTTCTCTCTTTTCATTTTTAGTAGGATAATCAGCTATAATATAGAAGATTTTTATGCCTGGATGTTTTGATAATTGTCATTAAATGTTATAAATGAAATGTATTGAATGAATAACTTTGAGTTTTTGAGACATGCATATTCCTAATCATTTTTTAAAATTCTATTCACATATACATTCTTCTGTAGGTGGGAAGAAAGAAAACTCTAAAGCAGGCAATTGTAAAATGAATTTTAGATAGTTCAAAATTATAGTAACCTGAATCTTTATAAAACACATTTACATGTATGCAGTCAGGCTGATTTATAGATTTATGATACGTTTCTCTTTTATACTTCTGATTTTCTGAATAAGCAAAAAGTCTTGGGTATTTTTCCTGGGTACGTTCAGTTCAGTTCAGTCTCTCAGTCGTGTCTGACTCTTTGTGACCTCATGAATCACAGCACACCAGGCCTCCCTGTCCATCACCAACTCCCAGAGTTCACTCAAACTCATGTCCATCGAGTTAGTGATGCCATCCAGCCATCTCACTCTCTGTCGTCCCCTTCTTCTCCCACCCCCAATCCCTCCCAGCATCAGAGTCTTTTCCAGTGAGTCAACCCTTCGCATGAGGTGGCCAAAGTATTGGAGTTTCAGCTTTAGCATCAGTCCTTCCAATGAACACCCAGGACTGATCTCCTTTAGAATGGACTGGTTGGATCTCCTTGCAGTCCAAGGGACTCTCAAGAGTCTTCTCCAGCACCACAGTTCAAAAGCATCAATATTTTACTTTCCCTTTTTACAGCTAGCAACTGCTCTAAGATTTGTACTTCCTCTTTCCTCTTCCATACTCCTAGAAATAGAAGTCAAGGAAACATCCTAAAATTCAGTTTTCTGAGAGAAGTTTGCATTTGCCATACTGTACTTCCCACTAAAACACCTTTTGGAGGTATTGCTCTCTTCCTGACAATTTGTTTCTAGAGTAATGACCTTTTGTCATGTAATCCATCCCTGTTATTCAGTCTTTATTTTTTTCTTATAGTTCCCTATTTGTTGTTTCTCACTGATAAATATATCATATGTACAAAAGAATATACATAGCACATCCATGCAGCATAATATTTAGAAAAAACACATAAATGAATAAGTAAAAATAAATGAGTTTAAATGTACCTAGTACCTAGATGCATTAACAGAAAACTACCAAGACTTGTAAAGAACTTATTTCTCCCTGTTTCATCCCAGTTACCTCTATTCTGCTTTTGTGTTAATTAATACCCTGCATCTGTCATAATTTTACTAGATATATTTGTTCAAATGTAATAAAATGTCTACTTTTTAATCACCTTTATGAATGCATACTTTATATATAATAAAAGCTTCTTGTTTATAGTTTTTGAATTTGAATTAGTATTAATATATTCAATAATCACTATGTCAAGATGAAGAATTTATCCTTAACCATGAGAAGTTCCCCTGAGCATCTTTGCCAACAATCCTTTGCTTCCACCATAGACCCTGGCAATGTTTGATCAACTTTCTGTCATTCTAGTTTTGCCATATCTAGAATATCATATGCATGAACTAATATAGTATATAGCCTTTTATCCTTAACTTCTTTTGTTTAGTGTAACATTTCTGAGATTAATCCATCTGTATTTATCAGTAGCTCATTTTTTAAAGTGTTCTGTAATATTTCATGGTATGGATATACCATAATTCATTTTTCTATTTTCCTTTCAGTTGATAGCCACTTTGGTTGTTGTAAATGTTTGGTTGTCATGAATAAAGATGCTGTGAATATTTGCATACTACATGAGTTTGAGTGTACTCCGGGAGTTGGTGATGGACAGGGAGGCCTGGCGTGCTGTGATTCATGGGGTCACGGAGAGTCGGACACGACTGAGCGACTGAACTGAACTGAACTGAACTGAACTTTTTATATGGACATATACTTTTATTTCTCTTGAGTAAAAATTACCTAAAAGTGGGTTTGATGAAAAGCTTGATAAATATATGATTGTGTGTGGTTAGTCACTTGGTCTTGTCTGAATCTTTGTGACCTGTGGACTGTAGCCCACCAGGCTCCTCTGTCTATGGAATTCTCCAGGCAAGAATTACCGGAGCTGACTGCCACTTCCTCCTCTAGGGGATCTTCCCAACCGAGGAACCAAACCCAGGTTTCCTGTGTTGCAGGCGAATTCTTTATCATCTGAGCCACCAGGGAAGTCCTAAATATATGATTAACATTTAAAAAACTGAAAGTACAAAACTGTTCTTTAAAAAGACTACACCATTTTTCTTTCCCATCAGCAACTGGTAAAAGTATCATAACTCTGAATTCTTGCCAACCATTATTATTGTCTTAGTAGTCTTTTATTTTCATTTTATCAACTAGAAATGATATTAAACATATTTTATGATGTTTATGTACAGTTTATATACTCCTTTGTAAATTTCAAATCTTTTGCACATTGCATTTATTACTCATGTTGTTTATCTTTTTATTACTGAGTTTTAAGAGTTCTTTATGAATTGCTGGATAGAAGTCATTTATTAAAAATGTATTCTGCAAATATTTTCCCCCAGTCTTTTCCTTGCCTTCTCATGTCCTAAATAATACCTTTCAAAGAGTAGAAGTTTTTACTTTTGAGAAAGTCATATTTGTCTTTTTTGTTTTATGGTTAATATTCTACATCTTAAAAATATTTGGTTTCTTTAAAGTTATAAGTTATTCTTCCTAGTTTTCTTATAGAAGTTATATAGGCTCAGTATTTTTGTTTAGATCTAAAAATGACCCATATTGAGGTAATTTTTTTACATGGTTCAAGGTAAGGGTCAAGATTTATTTATATCTTTTGCATGGGTATTCATGTCTTTCATGCTCCCTTAATTTTCCTTTTTCTTTGAATTACCTGCCTTCTTTGCTGGATTTTATATCTAGATTCTCTTCCATTTCAATGACTTATATGTTTATCTTGATACCAATTCCACCTTAACTTCATTATTGTAGGGGCTTCCCAGGTGGTGCTAGTAAAGACTCCACCTGCCAATGCAGGAGATGTAAGAGACGTGGGTTTGATCCCTGAGTCAGGAGTATCCTCTGGAGGAAGGCATGGCAACCCACTCCAGTATTTCTTGCCTGGAGAATCCCATGAACAGAGGAACCTGGTAGGCTGCAGTCCATAGGTTTACAAAGAGTTGGACGTGACTGAAGCAACTGATTATTGTAACTTTAGAGTAAGTCTATAAATCACATACTCCACATTTATTCATCTTTATTGAAATTATTTTGCCTACTCTATATTTTGCATTTTCATGCTAATTTTAGAATAAGCTTTTCAATTTCTACCAGAAGATACTACATGGATATGACTGGGATTGTCTTGAATCTAAGACGGACACTTTTATGGTAGTTAAGAAATACAATCATAAAATTTACTGTTTTCAGCATTTTAGGTGTCCAGTTCAGTGACATTAAGTATGTTCACATTGTGGTACAACTATCACCACCATCTACCTCCAGAACTTTTTCATCTTCCCAATTTGAAATTGTGTCATTTAACAATAATTCTCCATTCTTCCCACATCTAGCCTCTGGTAACCACCGTTCTTTCTGCCTCTGTAAATTTGACTGTTGTAAGGTACCTCATGTAAGTGGAATTATGAGATAATTGTACTTTTGAGTTAGACTTGTTTCATTTAGAATAATGTGTCAGGATTCACCCATGTTACAGAATGTGTCAGAATTTTACTCCCTTTTAAGGCAGAATAATATTCCATTGTATTATAAACTACACTTTATTTATTCATCTGTTGAACTTCTGGGTTGTTTCCACCTTTTGACTAGTGTGAATAATGATACTACTAACACAGATGTACAAATATTTGCTTGAGTTCTTTCAATTCTTTTGCATGTGTACTGAGAACTGCTGGATGGCATGCTAATTCTGTGTTTAACATTTTAAAGAATCATTGTGTTATTTTCCATAGTGTCTATATCATGTTACATTCCCACACACAGTGCAGAAGGGTTACACTTTCTCCACATCCTTGCCATACTTATTACCTACATTTTTCTTTTTATTAATAGCCATTCTTTTGAGAGTGAAATGGTAACTCGTTGTGATATTCATATATATTTCCAAACAATTTGTCATATTGAGCATAGCTTGAGCCTTTAAAAATACTGCATCATCATAATAGCCAGTATTACCATTCATATACACATGGTATCTCTCCAAATATTTCAGTTAAGTTCAGTTCACTCAGTCGTGTCCGACTCTTTGTGACCACACGAACTGCAGCACACCAGGCCTCCCTGTCCATCACCAACTCCTGGAATCTACCCAAACTCATGTCCATTGAGTCGGTGATGCCATCCAACCGTCTCATCCTCTGTCATCCCTTTCTCCTCCTGCCCTCAATCTTTCCCAGCATCAGGGTCTTTTCAAACGAGTCAGCTCTTCGCATCATGTGGCCAAAGTATTGGAGTTTCAGCTTCAACATCAGTCCTTCCAAAGAACACCCAGGACTGATCTCCTTTAGGATTGACTGGTTGGATCTCCTTGTAGTCCAAGGGACTTCTCCAACATCACAGTTCAAAAGCATCAGTTCTTCAGCGCTCAACTTTCTTTATAGTCCAACTCTCACATCCATACATGACTACCAGAAAACCATAGCCTTGACTAGACGGATCGTTGTTGGCAAAGTAATGTCTCTGCTTTTTAATATGCTGTCCAGTTTGGTCATAACTTTTCTTCCAAGGAGCAAGCGTCTTCTTATTTCATGGCTGCAATCACCATCAGCAGTGATTTTGGAGCCCAAAAAACTAAAGTCAGCCACTGTTTCCACTGTTTCCCTGTCTATTTCTGATGAAGTGATGGAACCGGATGCCATGATCTTAGTTTTCTGAATGTTGAACTTTAAGCCAACTTTTTCACTGTCCTCTTTCACTTTCATCAAGAGGCTCTTTAGATCTTCACTTTCTGCCATAAGGGAGGTATCCGGCAATCTTGATTCCAGCTTGTGCTTCTTCCACCCCTGCGTTTTTCATAATGTACTCTGCATATAAATTAAATAAGCAAGGTGACAATATACAGCCTTGACGTACTCCTTTTCCTATTTGGAACCAGTCTGTTGTTTCATGTCCAGTTCAAACTGTTGCTTCCTGACCTGCATATAGGTTTCTCAAGAGGCAGGTCAGGTGGTCTGGGATTCCCATCTCTTTCAGAATTTTCCACAGTTTATTGTGATCCACACAGTCAAAGGCTTTGGCATAGTCAATAATGCAGAAACAGATATTTTTCTGGAACTCTTTCTTTTTTGATGATACCTCTGAACTACATTTTGGAATTTTCTGTGTATGGCTTTTGTACATTTTGTTACATCTATATTTAAGTTAAACCTGGATTTAGGTGCTATCATAGAAATTTTCTAATTTATTTAATTTGCCATTTGTTCACTGCAAGGACATAGGGATATAGTTGACGTTTGCATACTGAACTTATGTGAAATGACTTTCTAAACAGACTAATATCTTTTTGTAGATTCCGTACTATATTCTATAGCAATTATTGTCATCTGTAAATAAAGTTTTACTCTTTCTTTTCATTTTTGAGTCTTTTTATTTTTCTTGTCCTGTTGCACATGCTAGGAACTTCAAATCAATGGTGAATGGAACTGGTAAAAGTAAAAACATCTTTGCCTTATTCTTGTTCTTATGAAGAAAGTTCTAATTAATTCATTCACTCTTTATTTCATTGTTTTCAGAGATACCCCTCATCAGTTTGAAGATATTTCTTTCCATACCTTGTTTGCTGAGGAATTTTTATTTATTAACAAATTTAGTCAGATCCTTGCTTTTGCATCTATTGTTCTAAACTTTTATTCTAATAAATTATAGTGATAATTTTTGGATTCCTGCAATAAAACCTGATTTCTCATTATTATATACTATACTTTTAAATATATATTTATGGATTTTATTATGATAATTGTGTTAAAATATTTGCATCTATATACATAAGGAATATTGATCTATAATTTCCTTTCTTTGTGAGTTCTTTCCCTGGTTTAGAATAATTGTATTGATAGTCTCATAGCATCAATTTTGAAGTGTTCTCACTTCTATCTTCTGGAAGAATTTGTGTAGAATGACTATTATCATTTCCTTTTTTCTTTGTAGAATTCAACCCACTCCAGTACTTTTGCCTGGAAAATCCCATGGACGGAGAAGCCTGGTAGGCTACAGTCCATGGGGTCACGAAGAATCAAACACGACTGAGCGACTTCACTTTCTTTCTTTGTAGAATTCACCAGCATAGTTATCTAAGCCAGGTAGTTTCTTTGTAATAAGAATTAGAACTAGAAATTCAATTTCATTATTGATTTTGTTGTTGTTCATTCACCAAGTTGTGTCCAGCTCTTCATGACCCCATGGACTGCAGCATGCCAAGCTTCACTGTCCCTCACCATCTCCTGGAATTTGCCCAAGTTCATGTCCATTGAATCAGTGATGACCATCCAACCATCTTATCCTGTCATCCTCTTCTACTTCTGCCTTCAATCTTTATTGATATGCTGCTGCTGCTAAGTTGCTTCAGTCATATCCAACTCTGTGTGACCCTATAGACGGCAGCCCACCAGGCTCCCCCGTCTCTGGGATTCTCCAGGCAAGAACACTGGAGTGGGTTGCCATTTCCTTCCTCAATGCATGAAAATGAAAAGTGAAAGCGAAGTCGCAGTCATGTCCGACTTGTAACGGCCCCATGGACCGCAGCCTACCAGGCTCCTCCGTCCATGGGATTTTCCAGTCAAGAGTACTGGAGTGGGGTGCCATCGCTATAGGGCTATTCAAATTTTGTTTCTTCTTTAATGAGGTTTGATCATTTGTGTCTTTCAAGAACTTTCCATTTCATATAACTTGTCAAATTTATTGTATAACAGTTTATGCTAGTTTCTTAATATCTTTTGAAATTCTGAAGAATCTGAAATGATGTCAGAACTTTCATTCCTGATGTTTTGTTGTCTTTCTCTCTTTCTTTTTAAATTATCCACCTGGATAGAGGTTTTTCAATTTCACTGATTTCCTAAAATATTCAGACTTCTGTTTCATTGGTTTATTTTGTTTCTGTTTTCAGTTGTGTTAATATCTATGCTTACCCTTATTATTTTCTTCCCTCTCCTTATTTGCTTTCGATATGCTTTTCCCCCACTAATTTCTGAAGATGGAAGTTCAGATCAATGCTTTAAGACAATTTTCTTTTTTATAAAAGAGTTGTATTATAAGCTGAAATGTGTTCCTCCTTCCATCCCTACAAAATTAATATGTTGAGGTGCTAACCTCCAGTACTTCAGAATGTGTTTTGAGATAGGGCCTTTAAAGAATTAGTAGTTATTAAGATAAAACTACTAGACCATTCATGGGGTCGCGGAGAGTCGGACACGACTGAGCGACTGAACTGAACTGAACTGAACTAGACCATTCAGATATGACCTAAATCAAATCCCTTATGAATATACATTGGAAGTAAGAAATAGATTTAAGGGACTAGATCTGATAGATAGAGTGCCTGATGAACTCTGGACAAAGGTTCATGACATTGTACAGGAGACAGGGACCAAGACCATCCCAATGGAAAAGAAATCCAAAAAAGCAAAATGGTTGTTGAAGGAGGCTTTACAAATAGCTGTGAAAAGAAGAGAAGCGAAAACAAAGGAGAAAAGGAAAGATATAAGCATCTGAATGCAGAGTTCCAAAGAATAGCTAGGAGAGATAAGAAAGCCTTCCTCAGAGATCAATGCAAAGAAATAGAGGAAAACAACAGAATAGGAAAAACAAGAGAGCTCTTCAAGAAAATTAGAGATTCCAAGGGAACATTTCATGGAAAGATGGGCTCGATAAAGGAAAGAAGTGGTATGGACCTAACAGAAGCAGAAGATATTAAGAAGAGGTGGCAAGAATACACAGAAGAACTGTACAAAAAAGATCTTCATGACGAAGATAATCACGATGGCACGATCACTCACCTGGAACCAGACATCTTGGAATGTGAAGTCAAGTGGACCTTAGAGAGCATCACTAGGAACAAAGCTAGTGGAGGTGATGGAATTCCAATTGAGCTATTTCAAATCCTGAAAGATGATGCTGTGAAAGTGCTGCACTCAATATGCCAGCAGATTTGGAAAACTCAGCAATGGCCACAGGACTGGAAAAGGTCAGTCTTCATTCCAATCCCAAAGAAAGGCAATGCCAAAGAATGCTCAAACTACCACACAATTGCACTCATCCCCCACGCTAGTAAAGTCATGCTCAAAATTCTCCAAGCCAGGCTTCAGCAATATGTGAACTGTGAACTCCCAGATGTTCAAGCAGGTTTTAGAAAAGGCAGAGGCACCAGAGATCAAATTGCCAACATCCACTGGATCATGGAGAAAGCAAGAGAGTTCCAGAAAAACATCTATTTCTGCTTCATTGACTATGCCAAAGCCTTTGACTGTGGATCACAATAAACTGTGGAACATTCTGAAAGAGATGGGAATCTCAAACCACCTGACCTGCCTCTTGAGAAACCTGTATGCAGGTCAGGAAGCAACAGTTAGAACTAGACATGGAACAACAGACTGGTTCAAATAGGAAAAGGAGTACGTCAAGGTTGTATATTGCCACCCTCCTTATTTAAGTTATATGCAGAGTACATCATGAGGAACGCTGGGCTGGAAGGAGCACAATCTGGAATCAAGATTGCCAGAAGAAATATCAATAATCTCAGATATCAGATGACACCATCCTTATGGCAGAAAGTGAAGAGGAACTCAAAAGCCTCTTGATGAAAGTGAAAGAGGAGAGTGAAAAGGTTGGCTTGAAGCTCAACGTTCAGAAAACGAAGATCATGGTATCTGGTCCCATCACTTCATGGGAAATAGATGGGGAAACAGTGGAAATAGTGTCAGACTTTATTTTTGGGGGCTCCAAAATCACTGCAGATGCTGATTGCAGCCAGGAAATTAAATGATGCTTGCTCCTTGGAAGGAAAGTTATGACCAACCTAGATAGCATATTAAAAAGCAGAGACATTACTTTGCCAACCAAGGTTGTCTAGTCAAGGCTATGGTTTTTCCCGTGGTCATGTATGGATGTGAGAGGTGAACTGTGAAGAAAACTGATCGCTGAAGAATTGATGCTTTTGAACTGTGGTGTTGGAGAAGACGCTTGAGAGTCCCTTGGACTGAAAGGAGTTCCAACCAGTCCATTCTAAAGGAGATCAATCCTGGGTGTTCATTGGAAGGACTGATGCTAAAGCTGAAACTCCAATACTTTGGCCACCTCACGCAAAGAGTTGACTCACTGGAAAATAGTCTGATGCTGGGAGGGTTTGGGGGTGGGAGGAGACGGGGACGACAGAGAATGGGATGGCTGGATGGCATCACCTACTCGATGGACATGAGTTTGAGTGAACTCTGGGAGTTGGTGTTGGACAGGGAGGCCTGGCGTGCTGTGGTTCATGGGGTTGCAAAGAGTCGGACACGACTGAGTGACTGAACTGAACTGAAGATAAAAATGGTATCATTAGGTGGATCCTAATCCAGATATTCAGTGGTAAATAATTTGCCTGCAGTGAAGGAGATTGTGAGTTCAGTTCTTGGGCTGGGAAGATACCCTGGAGAAGGAAATGGCAACCCACTCCAGTATTTTTGCATGGAAAATCCCATGTACAGAGAAGCCTGGCATGCTACAGTCTATGGTGTCACAAAAAAAAGTTGGACATGACTTGGCAACTAAGCCAAAACAACAGCAATCCAATATGACTGGTATTCTTATAAAAAGAGAAAATTTAGACACATTGTGATATTATGATTTATCCTAAGAATGTATCAGTGATTTCCATTCTTTTCCTGGCACAGAGCTCTTAATACCCTTGGGATTTTCTAGGATGAGAGCAATAAAGTTGTCTTTTGTTGTTAATATGATGACTTTGGGAAAATATTTAAGGTCGGGGTCTGGTTGCCTGGGGAGCCAACAATCTGATTTGAGTGTTGGCACTGTCAGTCACTGAACTGTCAGTCCAACAGCCTTGAGTTCCAGGGAAGGGAAACCAGCTGCAGATTGAGTTCAATTACCAATGATCAATGATATAATCAATCATGCCTATGTAATGAAGCCTCCATAAAATCCCCAAAAGATGGGGTTCAGAGAACTTACAGGCTGGTGAGTTCATAGAGATTCTGAAAGAGTGACATACTCAGAAGGAGCAAAGACGCTCCTCACCCTTTCCTTGTACTTTGTCCTATGTATCTTTTCCATCTGAATGTTTACAAGATATATTCATTTATACATCTGTGCGTGCTAAGTCCTGTCAGTCATGTCTGACTCTTTGTGACCCTGTGGACTGTAGCCCACCAGGCTCCTCTGTCCATGGGATTCTCCAGGCAAGAATGCTGGAGTGGGATGCCATAAACTCCTCCAGGGGATCTTCCTGACCCAGGAATTGAACCCACATCTGCTGTGGCTCCTGAATTGCAGGTGGATTCTTTGCCACTGAACCACCAGGGAAGCCCATATTCATTTTAAACAAACCAGTATTGAAACATGTATGTTGTCATGTGTGAAACGAGTCACTAGTTCAGTGTCGATGCATGTTATAGGATGCTCGGGGCTGGCGTGCGGGGATGACCCAGAGGGAGATAAGGGGAGGAGGGAGGTGGGAGGGGGGTTCGGGAGGGGGAACTTATGTGTACCCGGGGCGAATTCATGTCAATGTATGGCAAAACCAACCAATATAATATTGTAAAATAATTTGCCTCCAATAAAAAATAAATTACTTAAAAAATAAAACAAGCCAGTAATCTAGTAACTAAAATACTTCTCTTAACTGTGAGCAAATCTAGCAAATTAGTCCAGCCTAAGGAGATGGATGACAGAAATTCCAATCTGTAGCCAGTCTTTCAGAAGCACAGGTATTTAGTGTCTGGGGTGGCCAGGAAGAGTCTTATAAGATTGAGCCTTTACCTTGTGGTATCTGACATTATCTCTCCAGGTAGTGATGTAATTGTGCTGAATTGCAGGACATGTAATTGGTACCAGAATGGAGGACATGCACAGAAGGAAGAGTATGTGAATATAAAAATAGCCATCCACAAGCCAAGGAGATAGACCCCCTTGAAACAACCCTGCCAACTCATTGATCTCAGACTTCTAGCCCCCAGCACTGTGAGAAAATGAATATCTATTGTTTAAGCCACCCAGTCTTTGGTACTTAAGACAGACCTAGCAAACTAATTGTTTGATATTTTTTAAACTATTTATATTTAATTTCCTTTTAATTTCCTCTTTGAACCATGATTTTTTTATTTGTTTAGAAGTGTGTTATATAATTGCCAAGTATTTGTGGTTGTCATGAAATCTTTATTTAATTGATAACAAGTTGGGATTTTTGGTTGTTTCTGGTGTGTTTGAAGAAGCATGCACTCTATGCTTTGCTTTATGGCCCAGAATATGGTTTATTTTGTAAATGTTTTATGTTTACTTGTTAATGATGTGTATTCTGCCTTGTGAGTCTAGTGTTCTGCAATGTCAATTAGGTCAAATTGGTTGATATGTTGTACAAGCTTTCTCTATTACTGCTTTTTTTTTTTTTTTTGACAATATGTTCTACCAATTACTGGGAAAGAAGTGCTAAAATCTTAAACCATAATTGTTAATGTATTTTCTTTTGTTAGTTCTGTCCATTTTTGCTTTATGACTCTGATTCTGCTTTATTACTCTGATATTTGGTCCATAAACATGTAGAATGATTATGCCATTTTGGTGAATTTACCCATTTTTCATTATAATAGGTCTTTTATTTTTGTTAATTTTTTTTTACTTAAAGCTTACTTTTCTAATATTGTTGTTCAGTTGCTCAGTCATGTCTGACTCTTTGCTTTCCCATGGACTGCAGCATTCCAGGCTTCCCTGTCCTTTACTATCTCCCAGAGTTTGTTCAAACTCATGTCCATTGAGTCCATGATGAATTCAACCATCTCATTCTCTGTTTCTAATATTATGGAGTTTTCAACATTCTTTTGATTTAGAATTGTGTGGTATGTCATTTTCAACATATTTTTTAATATTGCTTTTATATTTAAAGCAAGTCTTTGTGTACATTTTGTATAAACTTTGCTTATAGCCTAGTCTCACATTTTTATACAATCTAAACATTTATTTTCATTATTTGGAATATTTAATTCATCTGCATTTAATGCAAATGTTGCATGTAAATCACCATTTGCTGTTTATTTGTATACAATGTTTTTCTTCTTTTCCCTGCCTACACTTGGATTATTTTAATGGTTTGTGATTACATTTTGTCTGCACTATTGAAATATTATCTATGACTATTATAATTTTAGTAGTTTCCTTAGATTTACTGAGAGAAATTCTTAACTTTTAGTTCATTTTAACTATTATCATTGAAGAAGGAAATGGCAATCTACTCCAGTATATTGCCTAGAAATTTCATGGACAGAGGAGCCTGATGGGCTACAGTCCATGGGGACACAAAAGAGTCAGACATGACTTAGTGACAACAATAACTCATTATACCAATCCACACAGAATGTAAGCACTTTTAACATATACTTCACTTTTATTTATCTTATCTCTTGTGCTTTTTTGTCATACAATTCACCTCCAGATGTTATGAAACTCAAAATACCTTGCTATTTTTTAAATAGTTTACTATCTTTCATAGATAATAAAATGAGAGAACAAAATTGTACATGTTACAACTTATTTACCATGTGTGGCCCTTATTATTGCTTTATGTAGATTCAATGTCCATCTGGTATCAGTTTCCTTTTGCCTGAAGAATTTCCTTTAACATATCTTGTAGTTCAGTTAGCTGATGGTGAGTTCTATCAACTTTTATCTTCTGAAAATACTTCTTTCACTCCTGATATTTTGCTAAGTATAAAATTCGAGTTTATATTCATTCACGCCATTCTCCCTCCAATTGAAAGGTTGTTGCTGAACCAACAAAGATGCTGGGATTCTTGGCCTCTGGAGGAGAAAAATTCAATCTGGGGCCAGAGACAGGCTTGATTGCTCAGAGCTTTTGCGTAAAAAATTTTATTAAAGTATAAAAGAGATAAGCTTCTGACATCAGAAGCAGGCAGAAAGAGTGCCCTCTTAGCTAGTGTTAGCAAGGGAGTTATATACTTTTAATTAGTTATTCAGTTCAGTTCAGTCGCTCAGTCGTGTCCGACTCTTTGCGGCCCCATGAATCACAGCATGCCAGACCTCCCTGTCCATCACCAACTCCCGGAGTTCACTCAAACTCCTGTCCATTAAGTCGGTGATGCCATCCAACCATCTCATTCTCTGTCGTCCCCGTCTCCTCCCACCCCCAATCCCTCCTAGCATCAGAGTCTTTTCCAGTGAGTCAACTCGTCGCATGAGGTGGCCAAAGTATTGGAGTTTCAGCTTTAGCATCAGTCCTTCCAATGAACACCCAGGATTGATCTCCTTTAGAATGGGCTGGTTGGATCTCCTTGCAGTCCAGGGGACTCTCAAGAGTCTTCTCCAACACCACAGTTCAAAAGCATCAATTCTTCAGTGATCAGCTTTCTTCACAGTCCAACTCTCACATCCATACATGACCATTGGAAAAACCATAGCCTTGACTAGACGGACCTTGGTTGGCAAAGTAATGTCTCTGCTTTTTAATATACTATCTAGGTTGGTCATAGCTTTCCTTCCAAGGAGAAAGTGTCTTTTAATTTCATGGCTGCAATCAGCATCCACAGTGAATTTGGAGCCCAAAAAAATAAAGTCTGACACTGTTTCCACTGTTTCCCCATCTATTTCCCATGAAATGATGGGATCAGATGCCATGATCTTTGTTTTCTGAATGTTGAGCTTCAAGCTAACCTTTTCACTCTCCTCTTTCACTTTCCTCAAGAGGCTTTTGAGTTCCTCTTCACTTTCTGCCATAAGGGTGGTGTATCTGCATATCTGAGATTATTGATATTTCTCCCAGCAATCTTGATTCCAGCTTGTGCTTCTTCCTGCCCAGCGTTCCTCATGATGTAGTCTGCATATAAGTTAAATAAGCAGGGTGATGATATACAACGTTGACGTACTCCTTTTTCTATTTGGAACCAGTCTGTTGTTCCATGTAGTTCTAACTGTTGCTTCCTGACTTACATACAGGTTTCTCAAGAGGCAGGTCAGGTAGTCTGGTATTCCCATCTCTTTAGTGTTAGCAAGGGAGTTATATACTTTTAATTAGTTATTACAGTGAATCAAAAGAATGTCTGGAGGTTGCAAAGATCTTGCTAGACCCACTCCCATAATTTACATTTTAAGATAACAGGATTAACCAGAAGGTTTTCAGGAAGGAGAAACTGTCCTCAAGCAGGATACATTGTTTTTATGTAAGCACTAGTACAGAGATTAAACTGAGTTGTTTTTTGTGTAATCATTGGTTCCAGTCTTAAAAACATATTATGTGACTAAGACTAAGGAATGTAGAGGGGAGGAAAAAAAATTTGTCCTTTCCTCCTCCTTGAGAATTCCAGACCTCTCTCTCTCCTTGGGGACCCCAGGACTTCTTATCAACCTGCCTAGGAATTGACCCTCTCACGGTGTCTAAATATGTTCATCCATTACCTTTAGGTAGACATACTTTCAGAGAACAAGATTGCTGTTGTTTTATCTTTGTATGCCTACTGTGTCATTCTTTCCTCTGAATACTTTTAAGATTTACTCTTTGTCATTGGTATGTAGGAATTTTATTTTGTTATGCCTTTAGGTGTTTATTCTATATGAATTTTGATGAGATTTTTGCATATGTAGATTTATAGTTTTTGTCCGATTTAGAAAAATTTTTTAATGATTTCTGTAAATATCTTTGGTTTTCCATCCTTCCTCCTGAAATCACATTTACTCATGTATTACATGAATTTTTTTTGGTTTCTATGGATCTCAGAATTATGCTTCCCTGACATAACTATATCCTTATCTCTGGAGTCTGTGAATATGTCCCTTACAAAAAGGATATTACAGATGTGACAATGTTAAGGACATTAAGATGGAAAGATTTTCCTGGATTATCTGGATGGGTCGAGTATCACATAGGCCCTTAAAAGCAAAGAGCCTTCTCTAATTGTGATAACAGAAAGAGCTATGACCATTAGAGGGTCAGAGGGATATGAGGATTCAATTTACTGTTGTTGACTTAAAAATGGAAAAAAAGCTGTGAGCCAAGAAATGTGGGCAGCCTCTAGAAACTGTAAAGACAAGGAAACAGATTCTACTGTAAATTTTTGGAAGGAATATAATCCTGCCTATACCTTGATTGTAGCCCAGTAAGTCCTGTGTTGGACTTCTAACCCACAGAATCGTAGCATAACAGATTCTTGTTGGTTAAGCTCCTTAGTTTGTGGTAATTTCCATGGAAACAATAGAAAACCAGTAGAGTTCCACAGGTGAATAATATGCCATTTATTATTTTTCAGTGTTTGTTTTCCTCTGTGCTTTATTTTGAATAATTTCTATTACTGTGTCTTCAAGTTCACATCACTCCTCCTTCCTTCTGCAGAATCCAATTATCTGTTAATCCCATCCAACTTATTTTCCATTTAATATGTTTGTTTTCATCTCAAGAAGTTTCAGTTTAGTTTTTGTGTCTTTATTCACTCTCCTCATTATATCCATGTTGTCCTTTACACCCTAGTATTACCTTCATGATGGCTAAAATTTTATCTTCTAATTCTATTCTTTCCCTGAATTCCAGGTATATTTCTATTGGATTCTTTTCTTAACTTCATATGCCTGGAAATATATTTTGGATGCCAGACTTTCTAAAATTTCAATTGTCCAGTGCTAAAACTTGTATCATTTCTTTGAGAATATTAGACATTGTTCTGGCATGCAGTTAACTTACTAACAGATCAATTTCATCCTATTGAGGCTCTTTTTTTTTTAAAGATTTATTATAGAAAAGACAGTGAAACATTTATTCTGGGACTAATTTAGCCACTAGTGGAAAATTCTTCTGAAGATTCTAACCAGTGTTTGAATTTTTCAGTGAGGTTTTAACAATCCTGTCTAGTGATAACTTGAATTATTTCTAGTTTGATTTGGGGAGATTTGTTTGCTGTTTGGTGCTAAGAATCTTTAGGTCAACCTGAATCTTGTGAGCTTTTATGCCATACACGTTCACATTAATTTAGAGCCAAAGATACACAAGATCTTACAGATTATATTGTATTATTCTGCTATTTCTCTTTGCTCAATATTATATTTAGAGATTCATACGTGTTGTGGCATATAATTATATTTCTTTTTTTCTTTCTCTATAATAATATTATAGTATATGCATATACCAATAATTAATTATCCTGTCAGTGGTTCACCCCTCATATTTTGCTATTACAGAAATGTCTGTAAGTTTTGTAAATTGTATTCTGAAGTAGTAGTCCCAATTTATGCTTCCACTTACAGTGTATAAAATTTGAATGGTATCATTTAAAATTTGACAGTGTGATAATTTGAAACAGTTTATTATTGAAGTTTTAATTTGCCTAACTCTGATGACTAATGGAATTAAGCATTTTTTATATATTTATTGATATTTTGTTTCTATGAAATGTAATTTTATATTTTTGCCAAGTTTTCTAATGAGTAGAATCTCTTTTTAATATGGAAAACTGACCTGAATACTAACCATTATTGTTTGGTAGTCCAAATATCTTCTCATTTTTTTTTCTTTTCTTTTCTTTTTTTTAATTGGAAGCTAATTATTTTACAATATTATATTGGTTGGTTTTGCCTAACATTGACATGGATCCACCCTGGGTGTACATGAGTTCCCCTTCCTGAACCCCCCTCCCACCTCCCTCCTCCCTTTATCCTCCCTCTGGGTCATCCCCACAAACCAGCCCCGAGCATCCTGTAACATGCATCGACCCTGAACTGGCGATTCGTTTCACATATGATAATATACATGTTTCAATGCCATTCTCGTACATCATCCCACCCTCACCCTCTCCCGCAGAGTCCCAAAGACTGTTCTATACATCTGTGTCTCTTTTGCTGTCTTGTATACAGGGTTATCATTTGCATCTTTCTAAATTCCATATATATGCGTTAGTATTTTGTATTGGTGTTTATCTTTCTGGCTTACTTCACTCTGTATAATAGGCTCTAGTTTCATCCACCTCATTAGAACTGATTCAAATGCATTCTTTTTAATGACTGAGTAATACTCCATTGTGTATATGTACCAAAGCTTTATTATCCATTCATCTGCAGATGGACATCTAGGTTGCTTCCACGTCCTGGCTATTATAAACAGTGCTGCAATGAACATTGGAGTACATGTGTCTCTTTCAATTCTGGTTTCTCAGTGTGTATGCCCAGGAGTGCGATTGCTGGATCATATGGCAGTTCTATTTCCAGTTTTTTGAGGAATCTCCACACTGTTCTCCATAGTGGCTGTACTAGTTTGCATTCCCACCAACAGTGTAAGAGGGTTCCCTTTTCTCCACACCCTCTCCAGCATTTTTTAAAATATATATAAAATTTGATAAACAGATGTGTAATTTTCAGTTCAGTTCAGTTCATTTGCTTAGTCATGTCCAACTCTTTGCGACACCATGGACTGCAGCACACCAGGCTTCCCTGTCCATCACCAACTCCTGGATCTTAAAATCATGTCCATCAAGTCAGTGAAGCCATCCACCCATCTCATCCTGTGTTCCCTTCTCCTCTCTCCTTCAATCTCTCCTAGTATCAGGGTCTTTTCCAATGAGTCCTTTGCATCAGGTGGCCAAAGTATTGGAGTTTCAGCTTCAGCAGCAGTCCTTCCAATGAATATTCAGGACTGATTTCCTTTAGGATGGACTGTTTGGATCTCCTGCAGTCCAAGGGACTCTCAAGTGTCTTCTCCAACACCACAGTTCAAAAGCATCAATTTTTCATTGCTCAGCTTTATAGTCCAATTCTCACATTTGTTAAAGTACAATTTGTACAAATTTACTTCTATAGTTTTGGGGTTCTTTGATCTTCCTTGAGAAATGATTCCTTAGCTCAGGATATAAATACATGATTTATCTAAATATATTGAAATACTACTTTTACATTTTAAATTGGTTCATCTGAAGCAGCATCTTTTAAGGTAGGAGTTCATTTGTGTTTTTCCATTTTTGCATCAGTTCCATCTCTGATCTCCAATTGCAACCTTATTACATATGTATGCATATGAATACATGTGTGTGCACATATATACAAATATTCATGTATAAATTTATAGTGCATAGGTTTATAATTTAGCTCTTTTGTACAATTCTCTAAATGTGTACTAATATTGAACATTCTTAATATATTTTTATAGAATTCTTGAAATCTGCTAAGTAGAGCTTCCCTTTTCAAGAGTGTCTTGGGTACACTTGTGGTTTCCTCTTATATATTAAATTTAGGAAAACATCTATAAAGCTAAAAAAAAATACTCCTGAATTTTTTCTGAAATTGTACATGATCTATAAGTTAAAGTAGGGAAAATTGATATTTTTTTATAATGAGCATTACTATACAATGTGTTCTATTCCTTAATATGTTTCGTTATTATTGCTATTTACATAAAATATATATATTTCATGAAATTTGTAAAAAGTACATTATAGATTTCCAAATTATTACAAATAGTAACTGTAATGGTTGACATTAGGTTCAGCTGCATGTGACAGAAAATCCAAAGATTATATTTCTAGACAAGATATAATCGTATTTCTTTCACATGTAAAGTCTGCAGATAAATTTTTTAGAACTCAGTTCTCGTTAACACAAAATTTTATCCTCATGGTCCAAAATGATTGCTAGAACTCCAGCCTTTCGGTCTATATTCCAGGCAGTAGAAAGGAGACCAAATTGAAAAAAGAGAATTTTCTTTTTAACTGTTAAGATCAGTACTTAGAAGGTGCACAAATGTTGTAGGAAGGGGGAGGCCCCCCTACAGGGCCCCAAGAGCAGGCTCTTGTCTGACACTCTGAAAAAAATTGTCTGAGGAGACACGTGCTGACAAAGCAAGAGATTTTATTAGGAAAGGACACCCGGGTGGAGAGCAGTAGGGTAAGGGAACCCAGGAGAATAGCTCTGCCGTGGCTCACAGTCTCGGGTTTTAAGGTGATGGGATTAGTTTCCAGGTGGTCTTTGGCCAATCATTCTAATTCGGTCTTTCCTGGTGGTGCACACATCACTCAGCCAAGATGGATACTGTCATAAAACAACTCATGCAAATGGTTACTATGGTGCCTGGCTAGGGTGGGCAGTTTCAATCAGTGTGCTTCCCCTAACACAAACACTTCTGATTATATCTCATTAAATGAAACTTGGTCAGGGGTGACTAGGAAATATAAAAAAGCAGCATGACCAACTAAGAATTATGCTTTCCATTGATACTATAGACTGAATGTTTGTGACACCTCAAAATTCCTCTGTTGAAATACCAATCATCAAGCTGTTGGTATTAGGAGATGGGTCTTTTAGATATGATTAGGTCAGGGGGTGGAGTCCCTAAGAGAAACCTTTATATGATGCCCCAGAGAGCTCCCTTGCTCCTTCCACCATGTGAGGTCACAGCAAGTAGTCAGCTTTCTATGGACCAGTATCAGGCCCTCACTAGACATTAAAGCTGTAGGTGCATTGATCTTGGACTTTCTAGCCTCCAGAACTCTGAGAAATGAATTTCTGTTGTTTCTAAGCCACTCAGTCTATAGTATTTTTTTGTAGCAGCCCAAAGGGAGGAAATAAGTTACTATAAAGGAAGAGATAGTAATATAAACCCAATATTACCTGTTCCTTGAGTTTTATTTTAATTAAACCACCTAAGTGTTAGAGAATTATTATACATATCCAAGGAATAACATTCAGCCAGTGACTGATGGAAATAAGTCTATAAATGCTAGGTTCCTTTGCCACATTGATGGGTAACTCTATGGTGCATATTATACAAACCTCCAGATTTCCTCAGCAGAAGTAAACAACTTGCTTGATCATTCCAACTTTAATGACTGCATTCTCTTCCGTATGCCACCTTTACTCTCTCCTACCAGTGATTCCTGGGATCAAATCCAAAATGGACTTCTCTCTCTGAGAGGGACACATATGTCTATATGTCTGTAATCATATATACATATATATATATATTATAATTTGTACAAAGTACATTAAAGGTCTTCAACTTTTAAACAGTAACTGTAATTGTTCTATATGTGTGTTTGCATATATATATATATATATATATATATATAAAATGTACATGCTTTTTCTACTGGAAAAGTAATCTTTAAAGCTTAATTTTCAAGACGAGAATGACAACTTTAAGAATCATTACTTTTATAAGTGTTCTACATCCTGAGTAGTTTAAAGAAATTGTTTTCAGTTCAAAAATTTTTAGATAAATTCATTATCATTTTCACATAGATCACATATAGGCATACCTCAGTTGATTTCTTGGAGAGGCAATGGC
The DNA here is from genome assembly GCF_049115385.1 of Moschus berezovskii. Classification (NCBI taxonomy): domain Eukaryota; kingdom Metazoa; phylum Chordata; class Mammalia; order Artiodactyla; family Moschidae; genus Moschus; species Moschus berezovskii. The sequence goes on along the minus strand of NC_142461.1, from coordinate 88,170,483 downwards.
AAGCCATTCCAGTACTCTTGCCTAGAAAATCCCATGGATGGAGGAGCCTGGTAGGCTTCAGTCTGTGGGGTCGCTAAGGGTTGGACATGACTGAGCGACTTCACTTTCACTTTTCACTTTCATACATTGGAGAAGGAAATGGCAACCCACTCCAGTGTTCTTGCCTGGAGAATCCCAGGGACGGGGGAGCCTGGTGGGCTGCCATCTATGAGGTCACATAGAGTCGGACACGACTGAAGTGACTTAGCAGCAGCTGTTGATTTCTAGTGGTTAATTAATTTTTAGCTTAAAACAAAAGAACATTAACATTCAGAGAATTTTAGTAATCATGACCAAAGAGATGCTGACGATTCAGAGCAGAGAGAGTTCTGTTCATTAATGTACTCATAGCAGAAAACAGTCATCTTTTCACATGAGCCTGTTTTGTAGGTCCCTGGCTTCTCCTGTGGCTTTGTTAAACACAGGGATCTTAAATGGGCTTATTGACTTTTCCAGTCCATATTAGCATAACTCTCTTGTGTAAATAGCTGGTAGTAGGGACTTGCAGCATTCCATTGTTAGCAACACTTACTGAAATCAGTAATAGAACAGTGGGAGTAAAATCACAGAGGGGTAGAAAAGCTAGCACAGTAAAATATTAAAGTCTAACTGTGAAAAGCTTACCATGGTACTTCTTTCCATATCAAAATGCATTTTAAACACTTTTTGAATATTATTATAATTAACCATAGTAGCTTTGTAAGCAGTTCCTTTTGTAAGCGAAAAACCTACCATGACTTAGAGGTTACTAGTTTTTGACATGGAGCTCTTAAGTGGATAATTATATGTATTGAGAGGTGATGCTCACTTGACCACTTGGTGTTTTGGTTTAGGCCAAGGGGAAACAATGCAGGTAAACTGTTTTTTATTTATAATGTAACAGATATTGCTATTGTGACTCCACTTCTCAGGCATAGTTGGTTAACTACATCTTTATTTCCAGCAACTGCAGTGTTCTTCTCTTCCTTGTTCTTGGAAAATTAAAAGCTTCTACCTTAGCGAAGTGAATGATACATTATCCACTCGCTCTAAATTGAACCCATTTGGAGCTATTTGCATCTTGTAGAACCTACAGCTGAGTGCTGTGCGCAGAGGTGTAATGAGTGGTTGTCACAACACACTGGAGGTGGCCCCATAACAAAATGATCCCCTGTCAATCCCCTCACAGGAAATGCTTTGGCAACCTGTAATTCGGCCCCAGTATTAACATCCTGCCTGGGTTTTGTTAAATGGCACTTTCTAGGAAGTAGATCTGGGGAACTTGTGTTTAATAATGTTTTAAGAGGAATATTTGATGAAAGTTTTAGAAAGCATCACATGGGGTTAACCGTGATTTATCATTTGTTTCTAATTAAAGGACCTAATCTCTTATCACTGAAGCAGTTTTTTTTTTATACTAAAGGCACAGATGTGAATGGAAACATATTAATGAGATGTCATACTACATAGTCATTTAGTGTTTTGTTTAACTTAAACATAGCAGAAAATGTGTGTCTAAGTAGACACATATAATGACATCCTGATAGAATTATAATTTCCTGTATTTGCATAATCTTCAGTAAAATTCACACTAGGTTCACCTTGCATTGCTAATTTCATTTCCCAAATCTGCCTTTTCAGAAAATTAAAGGAAAGCCAGACCTAAAGTACTATTGAAACAGAAAGGGGCTTATTGTTAGTTTCCTTCAAATTAAAACTGGAATTGTAATTTAATGCAAACTAGTACAGCCACTATGGAGAACAGTGTGGAGATTCCTCAAAAAACTGGAAATAGAACTGCCATATGATCCAGCAATCGCACTCCTGGGCGTACACACCAAGGAAACCAGAATTGAAAGAGACACATGTACTCCAATGTTCATTGCAGCACTGTTTATAATAGCCAGGATGTGGAAGCAACCTAGATGTCCATCTGCAGACGAATGGATAAGAAAGCTTTGGTACATATACACAATGGAGTATTACTCAGCCATTAAAAAGAATGCATTTGAATCAGTTCTAATGAGGTGGATGAAACTAGAGCCTATTATACAGAGTGAAGTAAGATAAACAGAAATACAATAAACACCAATAAACAGAAAGATAAACACCAATACAATATACTAACGCATATATATGGAATTTAGAAAGATGCAAATGATAACCCTGTATACGAGACGGCAAAAGAGACACAGATGTATAGAACAGTCTTTGCGACTCTGTGGGAGAGGGTGAGGGTGGGATGATTTGGGAGAATGGCATTGAAACATGTATATTATCATATGTGAAACGAATTGCCAGTTCAGGGTTGATGCATGTTACAGGATGCTCGGGGCTGTTATGTGGGGATGACAGAGAGGGAGGATAAGGGGAGGAGGGAGATGGGAGGGAGGTTCGGGAGGGGGAACTCATGTACACCCGGGGTGGATCCATGTCAATGTATGGCAAAACCAACCAATATAATATTGTAAAATAATTAGCCTCCAATAAAAATAAAAATAATAAATATGAGTGCCAGGTGTTCTAAAAAAGTGACAGGAACCATTCAAATTGACAGAAAGTTTTGCATTTCCTGAAGCTATTTAAAGTCTTCGGTGCTAAATCATACCAGGAGCTTGGCAGATCTTCATTCTGAGCTAGAGCTGAAATGTGACTTCTGGGTCTGAGAATCTGTGTTTGATCAAGTGCCCTGGTGTGCCCAGGTCCAAGATTCCATGAGCTGTAACTTCCAAGAGTCAGGTAATTGGACAATGAAGAGGCATCAAGAGCAAGCATATTTAACTACCCCCTGGTGTGTCCCACATGACTGTCCATTAGCCCAGCAAGATAGCGCTCGATGTAGGTTAAAATCAGGTGAGCTCCAGATAGGTTGAGGGTGTGTAAAGACACTGAAATTAGACACCTACCTCAGATTATCAGTGTGGTTGCCCATAGGAAAGCCTGATTATTCTAAAGCCTAGTTAAAAGGTACTTCAGGAAATATCTTCCCGGTTTTGTCTACATGGCATGTTGTGCTTCAGGGAACCCAATCATTTAATTAAAAAAAAAAAAAGTACTCATTGAGCCTTACCAGCAGCCAGACATTGCTAGGAACAAAATTATGAGTTTTTCTACTCTCATATATAACACCAAATATATTTTTACATGCACAAGTTGCTTTTAGTAATGCAAATAAAATGAAAGGTGCTTTTTCACAAAGATGGGAAACAGTGCAATGGACTGTTTTTTTCTTTCTGCAAACTCTATTGTCCCTTTAATTGTTCTTACCCTTACTCCTTGGAAGGAAAGTTATGACCAACCTTGATAGTATATTAAAAAGCAGAGACATTACTTTGCCAACAAAGGTCCGTCTAGTCAAGGCTATGGTTTTTCCAGTGGTCATGTGTGGATGTGAGAGTTGGACTGTGAAGAAAGCTGAGTGCCAAAGAATTGATGCTTTTGAACTGTGGTGCTGGAGAAGACTCTTGAGAGTCCCTTGGACTGCAAGGAGATCCAACCAGTCCATTCTAAAGGAGATCAATCCTGGGTGTTCATTGGAAGGACTGATGCTAAAGCTGAAACTCCAATACTTTGGCCACCTCATGTGACGAGTTGACTCACTGGCAAAGACTCTGATGCTGGGAGGGATTGGGGGTGGGAGGAGAAGGGGACGACAGAGAATGAGATGGCTGGATGGCATCACCAACTTGATGGACATGAGTTTGAGTGAACTCCAGGAGTTGGTGATGGACAGGGAGGCCTGGTGTGCTGTGATTCATGGGGTCGCGGAGAGTTGGACAGGACTGAGCGACTGAACTGAACTGAACTGAACTGAAGCTCACCTAGGTTCTACATACTAGCTTTGATGGTCTCACTTGGCTACACACAGGTACTTACTCATGCCCAGTTAGATACAAAATAACCTATCAGATTAAAAGGGAATGAACTTTACAATTTAAAAGTGCAACCCATATATGACATGCAGACACAGTTGATTAGCTCTGTAAAAGGTGACAAACAGCAAAAATATGCAAATGTTAAAACTAGTAGTTCTGAAGTTTTATTGCATAGAAAGTTTATATTAAAATTTCATGTAAATGTAGATTCTTCTTCCCAATCCTAAGGGATTTCAGTTCAGAAATTTTGAGCCTTGAATGGGATTCTGCTTTTCCACAGGCTCCAAAGATTATTAGGACTTGGCACATGACCAGGCTTGAAGTAGTTCGTTCGGTTGTCAGTTTTTGTATTAAAGTTGTTTGGTGCAAACTCATTGTAAATTGTAATATTATTGACAAAGGTGGTATTTTATTCATATATGCAGAATGAGAGCTAATATGTGTTCCTTTTCATTTATTTAATAAGTAATGTTCAAGTTCACATTTGTAATTCCCAGAATATGGAAAAAATTATTTTTTGGTGATTTTTCTATACATTTTACCCTTTTGTTTTTTATAGCAAGACTAGCACACACTATATACATGGGGCCAAGGTGCTACTCATTATTAGAAAAAAAATCAATCTGGAAATTAAATCAAACAATTTTGTGATTGACAGTTGTGGCAGATTTTCTTCATCCTTATAAAGTTTTAAAATTTTTTGAATTTTAATGAAAGTCAATTTTATTTTAGGTATACTTGTGGAAGCATCATATTTTTAATTTTTAGTTAATTTTATTTTAAGTTGAAATAGTTATTGATATAATTTACATGCATTTGTAAGAGGTTAAACAAGATCCTGAACCCAGGGCTGCTGCATTGCAGGCAAATTCTTTACAGTTCAAGCCACCAAGGAAGTCCAAATATTTACTTAATTTCCCCCAATGGTAGCATCTTACAAATCTATAGTAACACACTATAACAAGGATATAGATATTGGTATAGTTCATGGGTTTTCAGATTTCCCCACTTTATCTGTTTGTTTATATGTATGCATGATATTTTTAGTAAAATCAGAGAATATAAACTAACTTAAGAGAACATATGAGAAATCACCACCCAACTCTAATAATGAGGGTAAAATCCATTTGTATAGTCATTATATGTTTCTTCTTCTTCCTCTTCCCTCAGAGGAAAACCCCACCCCATATTCAATACTTTAATATTTTACTACATACACAGTGAAGGAGAAAGGAAGTCATGGTCTGCTGAAGTCCACAGAGTCACAATGAGTCGGACATGACTTAGTGACTGAACAACAACATATATCCATATATAGTTAGATACAAGCAATATATGTTAAAGTTTTGAAGTGTCAGACTCTGAACAAATGGTATCATAAAGTACCTGTAGCATCTGAATGTAAGCATAACATATTGTATGCTCCTTTTGTTGAGCCTTGAAATCATTTTCATTTAATCATGATTATAGCAGAGAATGCAATGAACATTCCCATTCATGGGTGGATGGATGTTGAGGAGTTTCTCAGAATAGTAGTGGACTTGTCAGATACTAGGTTAAGTGAAAGTCACTCAGTCATGTCCAACTCTTTGCGACCTCATGGACGATACAGTCTGTGAATTCTCCAGGCCAGAATACTGGAGGGGGTAGCCTTTCCATTCTCCAGGGGATCTTCCCAACCCAGGGATCAAACCCAGGTTTCCCACGTTGCAAGCAGATTCTTCACCAGCTGAGCCACAAGGGAAGCCCACTAGGGTAAGGGCATGGTAAACTTTCCTGAATATTAGTAAACAGTTCTTTCTATTGGCTGCACATTTACAGTTAGTAGAAGTATATTGGAGTTCCTGTTTGTCTATATTGTTCCACTAACTTTTAAATTTTTTTCGATAAGATAGGCCCTGTACTTTTGCGTTTAGTCAGTTCAGTTGCTCAGTTGTGTCCGACTTTTTGTGACCCCATGGATTGCAGCACACCAGGCTTCCCTGTCAATCACCAACTCCTGGAGCTTGCTCGAACTCATGTCCATTGAGTCGGTGATGTCATCCAACCATCTCATCCTTTGTCGTCCCCTTCTCCTCCTGCCTTCAATGTTTCCCAGCATCAGGGTCTTTTCCAGTGAGTCAGTTTTTTGTATCAGGTGGCCAAAGTATTGGACCTTTAGCTTCAGCATCAGTTCTTCCAATGAATATTCAGGATTGATTTCCTTTAGGATTGATTGATTGACTGGTTTGATCTCCTTGCAGTCCAAGGGACTCTGAAGAGTCTTCTCCAACACCACAATACCAGTTTTGCATTAGAAAACCTCAATTTCCTCTCATAAAATTTTGTGAAATTTGTGCAAAATCTGTTCTTTAGTTAATAATACTGTATCACTTATAAATTTACTGTTTTTTTTTACAACATAGTATTTCCTTATATTCTCAGAATTGTATTAGAAGATTCAAGCTTCATTCAATTTTATTTTTAAATCACTAAGATAATAAATTTTCTAGACTTTTAGAAGTAATACTAGTTGCCAAAATACATGGAAGTATATCAAAGTTTTCAGTAAACATAAATTAGATATCTAGCTGTCTATTCACACTAAGTCAAACAAGTAGAATCAAAATGTCATAAATATTTTAGCTAGGAAAAATTTATAAATTTTCTAACATATATTATACAAGCTATAGATATACACACACAAAAGCTTTTTTGCTATGCTTCATAAAGGCTTGAGAAAGAACAACAATAACAAAAAAACATATGGAGAAATTGGAAAACATAAACTAAATGAAATGAATAAGAAATAGTAAAACTGAAACAAACTAGACAAAAGTAAGTGTCCATCACATAATCCAGTTGTTTTTAAACATGGCTGCTCATTGGAAACACATCAAGAGCTTTGGAGAAGAAAGCAATACCTGGGCATTCTGAGAATTTGATATTGAAACTCCAACTAAAAATCTTAACTTAATCTACTTCAGTTCAGTTCAGTTCAGTTCAGTCGCTCAGTCGTGTCCGACTCTCCGCGACCCCATGAATCACAGCACGCCAGGCCTCCCTGTCCATCACCAACTCCCGGAGTTCACTCAAACTCATGTCCACAGAGTCGGTGATGCCATCCAGCCATCTCATTCTCGGTCGTCCCCTTCTCCTCCCGCCCCCAACCTTTCCCAGCATCAGAGTCTTTTCCAGTGAGTCAACTTGTTGCATGAGATGGCCAAAGTATTGCAGTTTCAGCTTTAGCATCAGTCCTTCCAATGAACACCCAGGATCCATCTCCCTCAGAATGGACTGGTTGGATCTCCTTGCGGTAGAAGGGACTCTCAAGAGTCTTCTCCAGCACCACAGTTCAAAAGCATCAATTCTTTGGCGATCAGTTTTCTTCAAAGTCCAACTCTCACATCCATACATGACCACGGGAAAAACCATAGCCTTGACTAGACGGACCTTTGCTGGCAAAGTAATGTCTCTGCTTTTTAATATATTATCAAGGTTGGTCATAACTTTCCTTCCAAGGAGCAAGCGTCTTTTAATTTCATGGCTGCAATCAGCATCTGCAGTGATTTTGGAGCCCAAAAAAATAAAGTCTGACACTGTTTCCACTGTTTCCCCATCTATTTCCCATGAAGTGATGGGAACAGATGCCATGTTCTTCGTTTTCTGAATGTTGAGCTTCAAGCCAACCTTTTCACTCTCCTATTTCACTGTCATCAAGAGGCTTTTGAGTTCCTCTTCACTTTCTGCCATAAGGGTAGTGTCATCTGCATATCTGAGATTATTGATATTTCTCCCAGCAATTTTGATTCCAGCTTGTGCTTCTTCCAGCCCAGCGTTCCTCATGATGTACTCTGCATATAAGTTAAATAAGCAAGGTGACAATATACAACCTTGACGTACTCCTTTTCCTATTTGGAACCAGTCGGTTGTCCCATGTGCAGTTCTGACTGTTGCTTCCTGACCTGCATACAGGTTTCTCAAGAGGCAGGTCAGGTGGTCTGGTATTCCCATCTCTTGAAGAATTTTCCACAGTTTATTGTGATCCACACAGTCAAAGGCTTTGGTATAGTCAATGAAGCAGAAATAGATGTTTTTCTGGAACTCTCTTGCTTTCTCCATGATCCAGCGGATGTTGGCAATTTGATCTCTGGTGCCTCTGCCTTTTCTAAAACCTGCTTGAACATCTGGGAGTTCACAATTCACATATTGCTGAAGCCTGGCTTGGAGAATTTTGAGCATGACTTTACTAGCGTGTGAGATGAGTGCCATTGTGCAGTAGTTTGAGCATTCTTTGGCATTGCCTTTCTTTGGGATTGGAATGAAGACTGACCTTTTCCAGTCCTGTGGCCACTGCTGAGTTTTCCAAATTTGCTGGCATATTGAGTGCACCACTTTCACAGCATCATCTTTCAAGATTTGAAATAGCTCAACTGGAATTCCATCACCACCACTAGCTTTGTTCTTAGTGATGCTTTCTAAGGCCCACTTGACTTCACATTCCAAGATGTCTGGCTCTAGGTCAGTGATCACGTTATCGTGACTATCTTGCTCATCAAGATCTTTTTTGTACAGTTCTTCTGTGTATTCTTGCCACCTCTTCTTAATATCTTCTGCTTCTGTTAGGTCCCTACCATCTCTGTCCTTTATCGAGCCCATCTTTGCATGAAATGTTCCCTTGGAATCTCTGATTTTCTTGAAGAGCTCTCTTGTTTTTCCTCTTCTGTTGTTTTCCTCGATTTCTTTGCATTGATCACTGAGGAAGGCTTTCTTATCTCTCCTTGCTATTCTTTGGAACTCTGCATTCAGATGCTTATATCTTTCCTTTTCTCCTTTGCTTTTCGCTTCTCTTCTCTTCACAGCTATTTGTAAGGCCTCCTCAGACAGCCATTTTGCTTTTTTGCATTTCTTTTCCATGGGGATGGTCTTGGTCCCTGTCTCCTGTACAATGTCACGAACTTAATCTACTTAAAAAATAATAATTATATACTGGACCTATGAAAACAGAAAACCTCAATTCTCACATTTGTAAAATACTACTACCTACTGATTAGTTCTAAATATGAAAATCCATATGAAAGCACCTGGCATAGTTTCTGGCACCCAATAGAAATTCAAACAGTTTATATCAAAATGTGAAAAAGTGCAAAGTGTTCTGCTTTAAACTGAACCAATCAAGATGTCTCCTTAGGTGATATTTGTTGTTGTTGTTAAATCTCTCATTCATGTCCAACTCTTTTTGACCTCATGAATTGCAGCATTCCAGGCTTCCCTGTCCTTCACTATCTCCCGGAGCTTGCTCAGACTCGTATCCGTTGAGTTGGTGATGCCTTCTAACCATCTCATTCTCTGTCACTCCCTTCTCCTCCTGCCCTCGATCTTTCCCAGCTTCAGGGTCTATTTCAATGAGTTGGCTCTTTCCATTGGGTGGCCGAAGTATTGGAGCTTCAACTTTAGCATCAGTCCTTTCAATGAATAATGAATCCTACAAACAGTATGAAAGGGTGATATCTTTGGCGTTAATTAATTACAACCCCTTTTATTGGTGTTGATGGTTAAACATGATATTTTATAACAACAGGCTCATGCAATCTAATACTGCTTCTGGCTGTTCTCAGACCCTAAGACTATTGTAAATAGTGCAGGTGGTGCAAGAGAATCTGATTCAATCCCCAGGTCGAGAAGATCCCCTGGAGAAGGAAATGGCAGTTGGCCTCAGCATTCTTGCCTGGAAAATTCCATAGACAGAAGAATAAGTAATACTCTTCCAACCACCTAAAAAAGTCTTTAACCTAGTGCTGCCTTAGTAAGCGTGAGATTGTCAGACTGTCAGAATTATAAAAATGCAAACACCTTGTGAGCATCCAGAAGAGGTGGTCCTCTAACAGAAGACTTCAGACAAATAGATGGAAAGGCAAGGATAATTGAATGAGTTATAAGGTTACCTTGAGATTCCAGAATCCTCTCATATCCTGAGGACATGCCAAGGACATAGTTGATGGGGACAAATTTGGTTTGATCTATAGTCACGTTGTTGGCTATCTAGGCTTGCCTTTGTTGTCCTGAGCAGAGAGTACATCCACTGAAGAGAGAAATAGACCTCCAGCAGAATGAATGCCTGGCTGTGAGTGTGAGGTTCATGAATAGGGTTTAATAGCTCAAACTATTAGAATGATTAGGAATCTAGTATATTTTCAAAGATGAACAATAGTATCTTTGCTCAAAAATTAGCAGACTTCATCAGAGCAAATTTTTCTGGAAGTAGTCAGCAGAAAAATAAGCAGACAATAATGCTGTTGAGAGAATGGCCTCTAAAATCAGAAAGCTGTGCCAGATAACAGTTGTGTGATCTTGGAAAAATTATGTAATCCCTTTGTCAGTTCTCTCATCTTTAACGGTATTTACAATGTGAGTTTATTACGAGGATCAAGTAGGATATTTTATCAAAAAAAAAAAAAGTATGCATGGTAAATTTTAACTTATCCACCAGAAAGGTCTCTTGAAGGGGAATGTCTAAACTATATAGAATTTCAGTCCACAAGGAGTAATTCCATGCTGACTTGGAAGTAACAAAAGCTAGAGAAAACCAACCAAGCCACATTAGACTTCAAAAAAACTCAATCAAGTGTGTGAGACTAAGTGTGACAGAATGGACAAAGTGAAGTTTTATGCATTCAGAATTTTAAAACCTCAGAAAGAATGAGAGAAACTCCCAACTGCCAAGACCACTTATTGGGAGGTGATCGGCCAGGTTCCTGGAAGAAAAAAAAAGCACCCACTTCTGGGGTTTTAAAGAGACTTATTGGGGTATCGTTGCTTTATAATGTTATGTTAGTTTCTGCTGGGCAACAAAGTCATTAGTTATATATGTACATATATCCCCCATTTTTTGGATTTCATTCCATTTAGGTCACTACAGAGTATTAAGGAGAGTTCCTTGTGCTATACAACAGGTTCTCTTTAGTTATCTTTTTTATGCGTATTAATGTGTGTATGTCAATCCCACTTTCCCAAATCATCCCAAACATCCTTTCCCCATGTAGTGTCCATGTTGTTCTCTACATCCATGGCTCCATTTCTACCTCACAGACAGGTTCATTGGTACAATTTTTTTCTAGAATCTGCACATATGCATTAATATACAATATTTGTTTTTCTCTTTCTGAAATATTTTACTTTATATGACACTCTCTAGGTCTATCCACGTCTCTACAAATGAGCCAATTTCATTCTTTTATGGTTGAGTGATACTCTGGTGTGTGTATGTGTGTGTCAGTTGCTCAGTTGAGTCCCGACCTTTTGCGACCTCATAAACTGTGTAGCCTGACAGGTTCCTCTGTCTATGGAATTCTCCAGGACAGAATACTGGAGTGGGTTGCCATTTCCTTCTCCAAGGGATCTTCCTGATCCAGGGATCGAAGGTGGGTCTGCTCTTAGATGGCCAGGTCGATGCCCGCGTATGGGATGATGCCCAGAACGTTGGGCAGGTAAGCTATTGTAGAAGGGGCAGGGCCCTTCTCACTCCAAAACTGCCACTCACAGTCCACCAGCCTCTTTTACTGTCCCATCAGACAAAGGGTCAGCCGCGTCTTCAGCACCTCCTTGGGAGAGATGATGGTTTAGGATATGTCGACAGCCAGGGAGCCAGCCACAGAGGGCTCTTGCACATGCAGTGTCTCCTGTTGCCCCTGGATGGCCCACTTGATCTGCTCATAGGCCACGAACTTGATGGCCGACTCAGGTGCAATCTTGAGCACTTTAATCCTGTTGCCACACCACAGGGAACACACGCCCCTCTCCAGGATCATGCTCCTTCCATGATCTGGAGGCCCCCAGAATGTTCGTCCAGTTGGTCTTGGAGGCTTGGATCTGCATGAAGACCCTGAGACAGTCCAGAGGGGCTGTGCCTCTCCGGGACATGGCACCTACCACCTCGTCTGCCACCAGCTGCTTCCACCACGCCCCAGTCAGCTTCTCCTGCTCCAAGAACTCATCCTGGATGGTCAGGCACTCACCAGTATCCAGGACCATGGAATGCTCCAGAAATACAGCATATCTTCCACATCCTCCAGCAAATGCAACAGGAGCTGGTCACCCCACTCCTGCCAGTCAATGGTCATGGTGCAATCATGTGTCCATGCTGTGCAGGATTTTCTCTGCCTGCTCCAGCTAGATGGAAATGCCCAGGGCTCGGAAACTCTGCTGGATCTCAGAGACGTTGAAATGACCATCCTGATTGAGGTCCAGACTGGAACAGAAGTAGAAGGCGTTGTCCCTGCTCCTTCAGGTAGAGGATAAACTCCTCCAGGTCAAGGCCGTCATCTGGGTCAGCGTCGCCCTCAGGGGAGATGCCTGTTGGGCACCATGTTCCGGGTGGCCCCCGGCCAGCCAGGCCAGTCCCTGGAGCAACTTGCAGATGTCCACGAGACCACCCTTATTACTGTCCAGCTCCTTGAAGAGAAGACCCCAGCCCTGACGCCGCTAGGCATTGACCCAACCACACCCCACCCCCCAGCCCCACCCCTCCCTACATGGCACCCAGCCACAGAGGGGAAGGGAGGCCCAGCGGTGGCCTCAGCCACTGTTTGACAATTTCCCCTCTCCTCCCTCTCCTGGGGCCCTGCCCGCCTCAGCGCTGCCTGTCGGGCTCTGGCACTTGTGAAAGGCGATGACTGTACACACACACACACACACACACACACACACACACACACATCTCCTTTATCCATTCATCTTTTGATGGACGTTTAGGTTGCTTCCACTGTAAATAGTGCTGCAATGAACTATGGAGGTTCCTTAAAAAGTGAAAATTGATTTATGATATGACCCATCAATCCCACTTCTGGGCATATACCCAGAGAAAACCAAAATTTAAAAGGAAACTTTATTGAAGGAGATATTTACAGTGGTATAAGTAAAGTTAAAGAAATTCACAGAGAATGGGAACAGGAAGGGAGTAATGAGAATGAGAAATCATTGCTATCCCTGGGGTGAAGAGGCAAGGGAGGGACTGGTGTTTTCAGAGCTTAGGGAGAGCTAGAGCCTCCAGAAAGAAAGGCCTGATGGAAGCTGTGGCTGAAAAACAGCTCCTCAGAATTCCAATTTAAAAATCACCTTGAATTACTGTTAAATAGAAAGTTTTATGTCTGTCTATAATATTTAAGCCCAGATTCTGCAGTTTTAACAAGACCTCAAGTGATTCCTGTGCTATTGGAGTTCCAGCCTTGACCCATGCTATAAGAAGCAAGGACATAAAGAAACTTAGTCACTGCCACATCCAAGACATATAAGCAGAGAAGCATCTAGCTCCCTGGTGGCCCAGATGGTAAAGAGTCTGCCTGCAATGTGGGAGACCCAGATGATCCAGAAGATCCCCTGGAGAAGGAAATGGCAATCCACTCCAGTACTCTTGCCTGGGAAATCCTATGTATGGAGGAGCCTGCAGTCCATGGGGTCACAAAGAGTCGGACTTGACTGAGCGACTTCACTTCACTGAGTTACTTCACTTCTGCAGTTTTAACAAGACCTCAAGTGATTTCCATGCATTTGGGATTCTATTCTTGGGCCATACTATACGAAGCAAGGACACAGAGAAACTTAGTCACTGCCACATCCAGGGCATATAAACAAAGAAGCATCTGAAAAAGAAGTGTTCCTTGTCCATGTGTTAACAGCTAATGAACCTTTTCCTCTTTTACCCTATGGAAACTGTATATAGGGTAGAGTTTCCTGATGTAAATTGGATTCAGATTAGATGAGATCAAAAGTCCCTTTTCTTTACAAAATACTATACTATAAAACTCATTTACCCAAAACTAAAATTAAATTTAGGGAAGTGAACAGAATATAAAGGAAAACATGATTTCAAATGCAGTTTTAAAACACATTGCCATGAAATAAGCATCCTATCTTCAAGATTTACTACATTAGGCTTAGAGAAATAATGGAAAATATACATACCAAAATTCTGTAGCGTCTATTTCTGGATAATAGAATACCAGAGATTTGTATTTTCCTCTTGTTTAGATCTTTTTTTTTTTAACTGTTTCTGTACTCAACATGTATAATGGCAAAAACAATATAAATTTTAAAAATGGACAAATATAGATATTTTATAATATTTAAATTCAAATTTGCTTTCTGTATACAGTTCTGTTAAGTGCCAGATACCTCTAATATTTTGAGAAAAATATTTAAAACATGAATCATTATATTACTCATATGTGTAAAGCTTCTAGAGTATCATAGTAAAATAAACTTTTGTACCATAAATGAAAGCTCCTATAGAGAAAATGAGTTGTTGGAGAAACAAACACAGTGCATCACTTATTACAGATGATTCTTTACCTGATCAGGCAAATATGAGTGTCACTATGTCCATAGAATAGAGGAGAAAAGGACCATGAGCTATCACATGTACAAAAAAAAAAGCTCTTTTATTTCCACCTGTGGGATTGTCCTATGATTTAACATTTGGCTTTGTTCTTCCCAATCCCTCATCCCTATAATACAGTACTTTTTATAGCTTTAACAGTCTTTTTTTTTTTAAGGCTACCCACTCCAGTATTCTTGGGCTTCCCTTGTGGCTCAGCTGGTAAAGAATCTGCCTGCAATGAGGGAGACTTGGGTTTGATCCCTGGGTTTGGATTTTCACTTTCACTTCCAGAACTTTTAAATTCTGTTTTGACATAGCTTCCAAGTTTCTTTAACATTTCTGAGAATTTTGATATGGTTCTTCTGTTAATATCTACCATTTGAAGTAAAGGGATGGTGGAGGAGGGCCAAGGAAGTTACAGAAAGTTTATATATATTTATATATCAAAAAAGAGGCCGCTGTATCTCCTATTTTCTTATGTGGGAAAATATGCATAAGTGAGATTAAATCTGAATAAAGGAGAAAATCATTCTTAATGTCAATATCTTCAAAGTCTTGAAAGAAAATTATTTTCCCTCAAACTTAGGATCTTATATATAGTAAAACTAGCATTAAAATTACATGGCAAAGCAAAGCCTTTTCCAGAAAAGTGAAGAGTCAGAAAATTTCCCTGCCTAAAGCTGTGCCTGAAAGAAATTCTAAAACTTGTATTCCAGCAAACTAATTAAAAAAAAAATTAAAGGAAGATATGGAACTTAAGAAAGAAAGTTGAGAGAAAACTAGCAAAGAGTAAATACATAGCTAAGAATAATTTTTGTCATGAGAGTGAAAGTGTTAGTCATTCAGTCGTGTCCAACTCTTTGCTACCCCATGGACTGTAGCCTGCCAGGCTCCTCTGTCCATGGAATTCTCCAGGCAAAAATACTTGAGTGGGATGCCATTCCCTTCTCCAGGGAATCTTCCCGACCTAGGGACTGAACCTAGTTCTCCTTTATTGCAGACAGATTCTTTACCATCTGAGCCACCAGGGAAGCATACAGAATTATAAAATCATTAATTCAGTAACAATATCTCCGGGAAGGGCTCTTTCCTTCCTTTCCAGTAGCACTTCCTTGGCCTCTGCATCAATTGCCTAATCACTGTGCTATGTTAATAAATACCATGGTAATACTACAATTGGTGTATCTAAAACTAAATTCATCATTTCATAATAAATTCCATCACTCCTACTGAGTTCAATATTTTCTTCTAACTTATTCTTAGGTCTTTAAGATAGCAGATGACTGCTGATTGCTTTCTATTTTGTAGTATTACTACAGGAAATTTTTCCTGTGGAGAAATTTCTCCACAGGAAAGATGTGATTCTAATTACTGGTCAAAAGATATTACAACCTAAGACTGTGTGGTGTCAGGCACCCATAAAAATACATGTATTTTTCTTTTCTGGTAAAGGAAAGCTTAACATTTGTACCTACCAGTACCCTAACTTGAGGTAACTGTAGAATGAGAGAGCCAACCATTATATTTCTCTGCCTGAACTTCCCCAAGTTCCACTCATTATCTAGGAACCCTAAAGTTCTGTCTCTAACTTGATTATTGGGATTTCCATAGGGACATCATATTAGGAACTAGCTCTTAATTGTGGCATATAAATCTCCTATTTTTCTCTGCTGACTCATTATGATGATGCTTCCTATTAACTAAAGGGATTCACACCAGTGTCTGCATACGTTTAGAGTGTACTGCTTAAACTCACAGAAGCCAAGTGAAGGTTGCTGTTGCCTAAGGCCAGAATCTTGGATACCTTTGCCAATAACTCACATTTTCTCTAGTGTTGGTCCTAAAGAGATCACTGCCATCACCAACCTAGCTACTGCAGGCAACAATACTACTGCCGTCATCTGTACCTCAGTCATCTGCAATTGCCATGCTTGCTTTAGCCATAAGACTTCCACCAGTGGTGAGACAGTGCTCTCAGAGTCCATGGGAGTGATAGAGTAATGCGATTTATTCATTTATTCTACTCTTTCCTCAAGAGTCAGGCCTGAGTGCACAGGAGATAGGCCAGTGGAGACAGGGGTGAAGCCATATTATTTCTCTGTGAAGCACTCTTGGTGAACACAGTCATCTTGTTTTTTGCACCAGTTCCACTCTCTTTCCCTCCATGTCCCTATACCACGATTCAAACAGTCCATCCAAACTGACTTATAAAGAGCCCATTTGACCCAGCCTTCAGATGAGTGCGGCTCTCCTTGAAATCTAAAATTATGTTCAAGCTGAATCTCTACCAAAAGAAGAAAAAGAGGGGAAAAAGACATTTAGAAAATTATTTCGGTTCTATCTGCTTTGTATTTCAGAAACTGCTCTCAAAATAAGTTTGAAAAGAATAAAAAAATGAAGAAACAGACGCAAATGCTAGTGATATGCTGAAAATAGTAAAAAAAAAAAAAAACAGAAAAACAAACAAACAAAAAACCCTGATGATCATACATACATTAACTTTATAATAGTATTTACAAAATGGTAAGATAAAGCAGCTACAAGGCATGCTGCCAGCGGACTGCACAGTGCTGATTTCTGCAGTGCCAGTGAGTCTCTGCAGCAAATCGTTGGGAAAGAGAATGGTGGGGTCTAATGTTAGCAGCGGTGGAGCAGCCCCCTAGGGAAGGCCTATATAGATAACACAATAATAACTGCAGGGTGGACACCAGAGGTTACATGGCTGTTAGCTGCATTTGAGAAATCAATTAGGTAGGCCCCTGAGAAGTTTAAACTGAAAAAAGAGTTATTTGGTATTTTAGTAGAGAAACTCACTAGGAAATATGAAGTAGAGTTTAAAAAAAATGATATTGAGGAAAAATATTATTTTAGTATGAGTATACTCACTCATATGAGTGAGTATATGCATATACTCGGAAACATATTGTTAGAAATTTTAGGAGGAACTGAGGCAGATGCTAAAAGAAAGATACTTATTGCTTATGTAAAAATGGCTTAAGGAATACTTTTTTAAAATAATAAAAATGATGGATCAGGAATTAGAGATTTAGAACTGAAATCAGATCAGAAAGTATCAGTAGTTTTCAGAACTGCAATTCTTAAATAAGAATTTCTCTAAGTTGGATCTTGGGAGAGGTTGAAGAAGTGGTCGTAAGAATAATTACCAGAGAGTAGCCTTTTTACTGAAAAACTCTTGCTTCCTTTGAGTTTTTTTTCTTCATCTGTAAAGAAAAGAGCATCTAACTTTCGGATTTGATTTTAGATTAAACAATGTACTAAAACCACTTAGAGCTTCCCAGGTGGTGCTAGTGGTAAAGAACCCACCTGACAATGCAGGAGACTTAAAAGGTACGGGTTCAACTCCTGGGTTGGGAAGATTCCCTGAAGGAGAGCATGGCAACCCACTCCAGTATTCTTGCCTAGAGAATCCCATGGACAGAGGAGCCTGGTGTTGCTACAGCCCATTGGGTCACAAACAGGTTGACTGAAGTGACTTAGCACGCAAAACCAAATAAAATCACCTAACACTGATTTCTATTTGAGAACATCTATGCACTAAAATGACTTCCCTATTAGCTCAGGTGGTTAAAAAAAAAAAAAAATCACTGGCAATGCAGGAGACCTGGGTTCAATCCGTGGGTTGTGAAGATCCCTTGGAGAAGGAAATGACTACCCACTCCAGTAGTCTAGCCTGGAATATCCCATAGACAGAGGAGCCTGGCGGGCTACAGTCCATGGGGTCATCAGAGTTGGACACGACGCAACTTAGTGACTAAACCACTACCACCATGCACTAAAAATACAATGGGTTTTTATTTTTTAATTATTTTCCCAAGTTAGTATTTGAGAAGTTTCAAACCTACAGGAAAGTTGAAAGAATGGTACAGTAAACTGTGCAAACTCTTCACCAAAATTCTTCAGTTCTTAACATTTGGTCATATCCATATTCCTTTAACTCTACTGGGTTATAACTAAAATATCCGTCTTCTAGAATAAGAATGTTCTTCTACATAACCACATGTTAAAATACTCCAGAAATTTAACATTGATCTTATTATCTAAAATGGATCCACTATTTATTTTCCCCCGTCACCATAATAATGTCCTTTGTAACTTTTTAAAAATTGTTTCTTTGTATTTTCAGTTTTTTACTTTGTTTTTATTCCAAAAAGCAATCAACAATCATACACAGCATTTATTGGTTCCCAGTATTTTCCAATGGGATTGCTATATGGCACTAGTGGTAAAGAATCCACCTGCCAATGCAATAGACCTGGGTTCGATCCCTAGTTTGGGAAGATCCCCTGGAGGAGGAAATGGCAGCCCACTCCAGGAAGCTTGCCTAGAAAATTCCACAGACAGAGGACCTTGGTAGGCTATAGTACCTAGGGTCACAAAGAGACATGACTGAGCACAGAATGCATAAATAATAATTTCATTTCCAAATTAATAACACTGATATTTTAAGTCTCTAAGCCCACTTTCTCTCAATTTGGATTATCTGACTGTTTCCTCATGATTAGATTCTAGTTACAAATAGGAATTTTGGATTTTGGTTGGATAATGCGTTCTTAGATATTGTGTACTTCTCAGTCCTTGAACCATGGAGAGAAGTATGTTTGTCACATTATCAGGGAGACTGAATGATCTCAGGTGATGCTAGAATTCTCAATTATAAAAGTATTATTGTTAAGGCAAGTTCATGTGCCAGATGCACAGAGAGACTAAACAAACTGAAATGCTGGTTTGGAGCTGATAAAGTTAATTGTAGGCCATGCAAGGAGATGGGTGACTCTTGCCCTAAAAAGTCATGAACTCCCCAAAGGGTTTCACAAAGTACTTTTTTTTTTTGGCTGCACTAGGACTCGACTGAAGCGACTTAGCAGCAGCAGCAGCAGCAGGTCTTTGTTGCTATGCAGGAGCTTTCTCTAGATGCGGTGTGCAGGCTTCCCATTGTGGTGGCATCTCACGTTGCCCAGCAAGGACTCTAGGGCGTGTGGGCTTCAGTAGTTGCAGCTCCTGAACTCTGGAGCACAGACAGTAGTTGTGGCCAAAAGGCTTTGTTGTTCCGCAGCATGTAGAATCTTCCTGAACCAGAGACTGAACAGATTTCCCCTGCCTGACACTTTAAAAGCCAGGTGAGGGTCTGTGATCAGCTTGTGCACAGTTCTCTGATTGGCTGGTGGCGAGGTCACAGGGAGGTGTCACAGGGGTTAGCATTCTCAGTCCTTAGGCTCCAGGAAGCCTGGGACTCTGTGTTCAGGGTCATCAAGCCATTAACATCTTCCAGTGGGGGCAGGAGTTCAAGGCTGCAAACAACTCAAGAAATTTGCATCACATACTATAATCTGGGTACTTTAGAGGAGCTAAAGCAGAGAATGTGGGGGAAGGCCTGTCCTGGGAAGACCCCTCAGGGTCCTTCTAGGTTACACCTTTGCCTTTTCTAAGTATTAAACAATCTATGGGTATGATAATATGTTTTTCATAAAAAGGGTATTGCAAAACTCTTTAAAAGACAATTTTAAAAAATACTCAAAACATGAAGCAAGTCAGTTTAAATATTATCTCTTACTCTCATTGCCATCCTCCCAGCTGAATAAATGTAATCTTTTAAGCCCTAATCTCTTGATATACTAGGGAACACTATAAATGCCAAGGGAGTCTCTTGCATAGAGATACTAGAAATTGGAATGAAAGTATTTTCTGTATATAGGAGGTGAAATCTTGTTTAAAATTTGTCTTTCTAAACAAGTACATTTATGAGTTCTTGAATATTTATTTTCAGAAATGATTCAAAGTGTTGGTGGTGGAGGTGAGTGAAGCTGGCAGCTGCAGCTCTATATCAAGGTCCTTTGGGATGGGTAATGCTGTGGTCATGACTCAGAAACACAACTTTCCCAGCCCCACTTCCTTCAATTACATGAAACTGGAGCCTGTTTTATATCTCTTTGACTGACTGAAAGTCCCACTAATGTCAACACCATACCCTCAACCCACACACATGATCCTTAGAAAATAATAAGACAATCCACATCTTTCTGCTGAACCTCAATTTTTTTTTTCTGCTGGCTGATGGCAATAGCCTGTAACTCTACCTCAACCCTTTTTCTAAAAAAAAAAAAAAAATCCCCAATAAATGTTTCCTGTCATTGGTAATTTACCAAATATTTCCATCTCTCTTTTCTTCCTTTTCCTTCCTACTCTATCAAACAATGACTCAAATGCACATCTAAAAGTAAATTAAATGTATATCCATATACATTTTAAACTATAGAATATTCCTCACTTATTGTATTATATATATATGTATATATTATAAAGATAATTTAAATATATATATATCAAAACTGGAGAAATTAATGTCAGTAGTTTTAAAAGTTTTTATTGAAATATAATTGACATACAACACTGTATTGGTTTCAGGTATGCAATATGATTTGCTATTTGTATATATAGTAAAATGATTACCACAATAAGACCAGTTAATGTCTGTATCCATCACCCTACATAGTTACAACTTTTCCCTGTGATGAGAAATTTTAAGATCTACTTTCTTAGTGGTATTAATAACTACAGTCACCACGTTGTATATTGTGTATTTGATCACCTTCACACATTTTTCCTACCCATACTCTCCCTTTCCTTGTTGATCTCATATCACTTTAATGGATTTAAATGGATTTATCTTGTTTCTTTTGGAAAAGACTCTGATGCTGGGAAGGATTGGGGGCAGGAGGAGGAGGGGACGACAGAGAATGAGATGGCTGGATGGCATCACCGACTCGATGGACATGAGTTTGAGTGAACTCTGGGAGTTGGTGATGGACAGGGAGGCCTGGCGTGCTGTGATTCATGGGGTCACAAGAGCCAGACACGACTGAGCAACTGAACTGAACTGAATTGTCAAATACAATACTCCAGATAAGGTCTTGGTTATTCAATTGATTCCCCAAATTGTGTCATGATAAATGGAAGACAGATATATTTATTGAACCCCAATAAATAACTATAAGATTAATATATGGAGATTACTGAAGTCATAAAATAAATTCTCTTTGAAAGTTTTCATAAGGGATCTTAGATCAGATTTTTAAAAGCTGGTATAATTACTCTCCCAAGGCTTACTAAGCCTAAGAAACTCCACCAGATTTCTCTAGCCATACATGTAAATTTTGATGAATATTTTCCTTTGCTATGTCAACAGATTTACTAATTTTCATGTCCTACATGACTTTCTTAATTCCTGTAAGGCTGGGACCTGGTAAGCCAGGTACCAGGCCAATTTTCCTAACGTCTTATTTGACATTGACTCCAGACATAAAAGATTTTTTTTTTCTTAAAAAGTGCCTATCCTACTTGATTTAATCAACATAATTAAAGTCCCTTGGACTGCAAGGAGATCCAACCAGTCCACCCTAAATGAAATCAGTCCTGAATATTCACTGGAAGGACTAATGCTGAAGCTGAAACTCCAATCCTTTGGCTGTCTGATGCGAAGAGCTGACTCATTTGAAAAGACCCTGATGCTGGGAAAGATTGAAGGTGGGAGGAGAGGGGGATGATAGAAGATGAGATGGCTGGATGGCATCAATGACTCCATGGAAATTAGTTTGAGTAAGCTCTGGGAGTTGGTGATGGACAGGGAAGCCTGGTGTGCTGCAGTCCATGGTGTCACAAGAGTCAGACACGACAGAGCAAATGAACTGAACTGAATTGTCAAATACAATACTCCTGATAAGGTCTTGGTTATTTAATTGAGTCCCCAAATTGTGTCATGATAAATGGAAGACAGATTCTTATTGACCCCCAATAAATAACTATTTTCCAAAGTAATAAAAAGTAAGAAGATTTAGTAAGAGATTCTAGGAATCAGAATCAGATATGATTTTTAAATATTTTACTGTAGTTTTTAAAAACATAATTATGCATTCAAGTTAAGTAGAAAGAGATAATACGGCTTTTTAAATCCATATAAATATGATAATGAAACAATATCAACCACATTCAGACAAATAATCATAATAAAATATCCCTCATCAGCTCATTCAGTCCTATCTAATTGAGTCTTCACTTACTGGATCTTTGGTCAGGAGTCTGTTTTCATAAAGCCCTTTGCTTTTAGACTGAAATGAGTTCTGAAAGTCTGTCTCAGTCCACTGGTACAGTATGAAAGTTTTACAGCTGGTGTGAGTTCAGAAGCCTGTATTTGAGAGTTTAAAGTATCAAAAGTTCAAAGTACCTGGTACAGTCATTTCCCACAGGCTTTGAGACTGTCATTGGTTGAAGATTATATCAAAGCCCTCAGGTAAACTCTAAATTAAAGTTTAGGTAAACTCTAATTTAAAATAAAATCTCATTTTAGATGACAGATTTAATGACTGTGATTTATTTAGTAATATAATCCAAGATATCAATATGGAAAAGATCACATTTCTCTTTCAAGGTAGAGAATAATTTAGCAGAATTTTGATGAGTGTTTCTGCAGGTAAAGCATAATATAGTCAGCAATAGCATTGATATATCTCCAGGGAATTCCTGTGGTGGCATATAAATTCTGAAATATGTACACTAATTTATTTATACATATTTAACATAGGAAGATCTTGTTTCTCCTAATTGTACAGATTTTCCCATATAACAATTTACAATAGTGTCATACTAAAAAATCTAATTCTATCTAGCATTTTTCTGGGAAATTTCAAAGTTAGTTTTAGATATTAAAGTTATGCTGAGACTTTCATTTTATTCCTTTTATGTATTTAAAATTTGATATTGAAAAGACAAACTCAAAATATTTATCAGAAAAAATAATTTGACACTTATTAAGAAAGGAGTTGGTGATGGACAGGGAGGCCTGGCGTGCTGTGGTTCATGGGGTCGCAAAGAGTCGGACACGACTGAGAGACTGAACTGAACTGAACTGAACTGAACTGAACTGAACTGAAGAAAGGATCATCCATGCCTAAAGATGCCTATTTAATCACAATGAAAAGAAAGCATTTAACAATACACGTGGAAGGTCATGTAATTAATTATAAAGAACCCTAGGTCTTTCATACATAAAAAAATTTCTTTAATATCAAAGCATAATTAATTCAACATAAAGCATAAGAAAAGTGATTTGGTAAAACATGATATCTCTTCTGAGGAAATCAGGTGAAGCAGGTAAAAAAAATAATATTTCACAAAGTAGTCAAAGGCATTAGTCAGTAAACCTGGAAAGTAATTCTGATAAGATTAAGTGAAATTTGACAGACTTTCATTTAACACCTTTCCTCACTTTACAGACTTAGGTATTATATTCCATTCCAAATAAAATTTGCTTCCCAAGCTTTCTCTTTCATTAGTCTTGTTCATAGTGTAAAACTAACTGACATTTTATTTGAGGACAGTGGTTCTCGCTTGGGACTGAGAGTTCAAAAATATTTTCAAAACAGTATCAAGATGTTTTATGTTAACAGACATAATGCATGTAACAGACATTAATGTGTTAATCATTGTTATCATGATTCAATAAATAAAAATGTTAATTTTCCATTTTAACATCCAATTAGTTAAATATTGAAAATTATAATTCCCATAAACAAAAGTTCTTTGGGATCCTTAGAGAATTTTAAGAATTTTGGTCCAGAGACCAAAAAGATTGACAACTGCTGTTTTAGGCCAAACACTTCTTTTTTCTTGAAAAACAAAAGCACTCACACATACACAGTTTGATGTCTTGGTTTTTATTGCTCTTAGTATAACTTCAACTAATTAAATTAATTATGGGTATAGGTATTTAACCATAAAACCATCACAACAATAAGAGGGATTTCTATCACCCCCCAAAGTTTCCTTGTGGCCTTTTGTAATCCATCCTGCCCTCCATTCCCATTCCCAGATTGGGGATACCTACTGATCTGCTTTCTGTCACTGTAGATTTGTTTGTATTTTCTAGAATTTTATCTGGAAAGGAATCATACAATATGTATTTTTTCTAGATTAAAGCATAATGATTTTAAGATTTATTCATGTTATTCTGTATATCAATACTTTGCTCTTTTTGTAGCAGTATTATATTATTTGGATATACCACAATTTGTTTGGGCTTCCCAGGTGGCTCAAGTGGTACACAATCTGCCTGGCAATGCAGGAGACACAGGGGATCTGGATTCTGTCCCTACTTCAGGAAGATCTCCTGGAGGAGGAAATGGCAACCTACTCCAGTATTCTTGTCTGAAAAGTCCCAAGGACAGCGAAGCCAGCTGGGCTATAGCCCATAGGGATGAAAGAGTTGGATATATAATTTGTTTACCTACTAAACTATTGATGAGCCCCATGTGTTGTTTCTAGTTTCATAAGTCAAGTTGTTGTGTTAGTATACTAAAAATTATTACCTTTAACCACAGTAAATAACTGCTATTTCACAATCAGGGCACAGATACGTGAAAATGCTTGGCAAATGACAGCATTTTAGCAGATGAGCAGAACCCATGAGCACAGGCATCATACCTTTCAGCTACACACATCCAGTTCTCACCTTCTAAATGTGCCATATACGAGCACTTACATTATCCTGACTGAAAGCTCTAGTATCTCCGTAATACATAGAAGTAATATGTAAACTTAAAATTATGCTCAGTGAACAATGTTTCAGTATTCTGTCTTACTCAGAAAGTATTTAGCTATTTAGATTATTTCGTTAAAAGAATAGACTCGGGAAATTCACTTAATTGGGTGTGCATTTGTAATTCACTAAAAGTGAATCAATGAATAAGTTTCTCTGTGGCCTGGCGTGCTGTGATTCATGGGGTCACAAAGAGTCGGACACGAGTGAGCAATTGAACTGAACTGAACTATCTTTATTATGTTCAAGTACCATGGAGAGTCAGAAAACCTGATGCAACTCCAAGACCAATGTCATTGATTACAGCTTTTTTCTGAGTTCAGGTGCTAAAGAGAAAACTCCTTGGGACAGAGGAAATGATGCCTGCATTTTCCAATCTATAAAACAATTGTTGTGATTATTAAATGAGCCACCTTGGTAAAATTGCTTAGAACTACATTTGACCCATGAAAGTGAAAGTGAAATTGTTAGTCAGTCATGTTGGACTCTTTGTGACCCCAAGGACTGTATCCTACCAGGCTCCTCTCTCCATGGATTCTCCAGGCAACAATACTGGAGTGGATAGCGAGTCCCTTCTCAACGGCATCTTCCCAACTCAGGAATTGAACCCAGGTCTCCTGTATTGCAGTCACATTCTTTACTGTGTGAGCCATCGGGGAAGCCTCCATTTGACCCATAGTAAATGCTCAGTAAAGCTTAATTTTCATCATCATCTTTAGCATCATCATTGTCAGAAAAATCCTGATAATAGGTATTTAAGTAAAGGTATTTTAAAAATTAAGTTCATACTCGGTTAGAAATGAATTCAGTTCAGTTCAGTTCAGTTCAGTCGCTCAGTCGTGTCCGACTCTCCGCGACCCCATGAATCACAGCACGCCAGGCCTCCCTGTCCATCACCAACTCCCGGAGTACACTCAAACTCATGTCCACAGAGTCGGTGATGCCATCCAGCCATCTCATTCTCCGTCGTCCCCTTCTCCTCCCGCCCCCAACCTTTCCCAGCATCAGAGTCTTTTCCAGTGAGTCAACTCGTCTCATGAGGTGGCCAAAGTATTGGAGCTTCAGCTTTAGCATCAGTCCCTCCAATGAACATCCAGGATTAGTTACTGCATAATCACACCATTTTAAATATGAAAGTGCAGAAGTTCAGAAGAATTCATAAATTTCCCATAATCACAGAACTTGTTAGGATTTTACTACATCATATCAGTGTGGGATCATATCACAATTCTTAGAATGCCAAAGGCTACAATTCTAAACAAAACCTTCTTTTGGGATTAGTATGTGTGGCTCAGCTGGTTAAGAATCTGCCTACAAAGCGGGAGACCTAGTTTCAATCCCAGGGCTTGGAAGACTCTGGAGAAGGGAAAGATTACCCACTCCTGTATTCTGTTCTGGAGAATTCCATGGACAGAGGAGCCTGGAAGGCTACAGTCTATGGGGTCGCAAAGAGTCAGATGCAACTGAGTGACTTTCACTTTCACTTTCATGCTATGACTGGTGAATGCTTTTCCTCTAGTTATAGTGCATGGCCAGGTTAGGTAAATGGGTTAAGTTTGTAAAGGGGGTTTTTCAAGGAGAGGTGTTTTTTTTTTTTTCTTTCTTTTCTTAAATAAAAAGGTAACTAATCATTGGAAAATATTTGTAAAATATGAGTATATATAAAGAAGAACATAAAGGTAATCTAATCTATAATCTTCCTTTCCATAACTACTCTAAACTGGCTTTTCTCTCAGTTTGCTGCTAAGTCACTTCAGTCGTGTCCGAGTCTGTGTGACCCCACTGATGGCAGCCCACCAGGCTCCCCCGTCCCTGGGATTCTCCAGGCAAGAACACTGGAGTGGGTTGCCATTTCCTTCTCCATCTCAGTTTAGGTATGTATTTATTATTAATTTTTTAAATAAAATTGTTATGAAATTCAAAGTTCATTTATTTAATAAAGAGAATAGTTGGGAGGAGAGTAGATACCTATCTTGTTAGCACTTATATCCGGGCCTTTTCATTTGAGTGTTCAGTTTTTCAAGAGTGAGAAGCTGACTGCACTTTAGCATTCTTTAGGGCATAAGGGCAAACAGTTTGTCTTTTGATTCTTAATTTATTGCTTCACTGTTGTAATCTCCAGAGCTATAGAGGATGCTCATCTCTTTATACTGAAATGTGCTCCCACCACACACACATTTTATTTTCTTTCTTTCATGTGGATTTTAGAATTACCTTGTCAAGATCCACAATATTGGCCCGTTAAGATTGTAATTTCTATCATATTGAGCCTATAAATCTTGAGAATTGTTATTTTTATATATTTATTTTTTCTAAGATTTAGAAAAATCTGGATTTTATTTTCTATTAAAATATATTTGTTGGTGATGTTACAGAAGCTTGCTTTTTAAAAATATATTGACTAATCAAACTTTGTTGAAATTATTCCTAGAATAATTCATTAAATTTTAACATTTTAGCTTTTATTTTGTTTTCCTTGCTATTGCCTCCTAACTAGTTATTGTTGATATGGAGAAATTTCTGAAAAAAATAAAACAAAACACAACACATCATTTTCTCCAGTATTTCTGCTTCTTTGTATTTTATGGTTTGTTTCTGTAATTAGAATCTCCAAAACAGTATTCAAAACTGTTTTTCTATAATAAATCAGATCAGTTGTTCTTGGATTTAGAGTTCTACCAGTCAGCATGGCATAGACTGTAGATTTTAGACAAAAAAAATTAACCCTGGCATTTCATAGTGTTTATTTTTCATGCTTTCTTTTTATGTCTGCTGTTGCATATACATGTATTTAGTGACCAGTTTCTTCTTTTTAAAACTCTGTTGTTGGAATACGCCCACTTTGATTATGATGGTTGATGAGAAATGAAGGATAGAAAGGAGGATTGAGAGAGTTCTCCTTGACTGAACTCCAAGACTTAACACATTTTCTTATTTTTGAAAGAGAAGCACATCTTCTGAAACTAATTGCACAGAGCATTATATAACAAGGAATTATGTTTTCTGGTGGCCAAATTCTCTGATTCTTGAGACATAGCCAGATGTGGAAGCCTAACTGCTATAACCACAAAACCCACACAAATAGATTTTGGGCTGATGGTGAAGGCTTTGGTGTGTGAAGTCAGCACCAAGCATTTATCACTGAATTTTTCACAAAGTGCTTTGGAAGCCAAAAATACTGGTAGTTGTGATTCAGGAACAATACATGTATAATTCGTTATGTGAAGAAGAAGTAGTCTAAAACATCTTTTAAACTTTTGCTTTTTCCCTGAGTGTTCATCTGAGCATAATTTTGCAGAAAGTAGGCTATTAAAATGAAGCATTTAAAAATAAATGAACATAATTTGTATTAATCTTTCATTTGCCTTTTTAGCCATACCTACATTTATCTATTTGATCTAACACTCTTTAATGCATATTATTTCTCAGTCACTGCCAACAGTGGTAACAGATTATATGGTAGCTTAGGCAAAAATACAATGAGGACATTCTCATTTTATTTGGTGGTGTTGGGTATGTGTGGGAGTGTTCTAATCTTCATAAATAGAGTTCTGGGCATAAGAGTCCTATTACTTTTATTATCTGTTTCCCTACTTTGTTCTCCCCAAAGCAAGCACAGTCTTTCTGTTTTATACCTACAAGTATTTTTAAGGCATGCATTTATAAGAGCATACTTCTGTGTTTTAATAAAACATTAAATTTTATAGCAGGAATTGTCTATACAGCTTAAAGCAAATGCTATTCTTAACATATCTCTACAAGTCAATTTTTAAAAGATAGGCGTACTGATATTTAAGCAATATTTTGTAATTTATGAAATATCTTTTTTGGATTTAGAGCTAAGGTACACTTTAAAGATCATCTAGCCCAAATTTACCTGTGTTTCCCAGAGCAGAAAGACAACCAAAACTGAGGTGTCCTGCTGGGTATAGGCCTTTTAACCATCTCATTTGTATTTACTCTGTCTTTTGCCATGTTCTGACGCAGTCCCACTGCAAACAAATAAGGTGATAGATTGTGTGCATTGATAGAGACCAGCACATTATGTCTGAAGGTTAGTAATTTCTAATGTTGATCCCCATCATCTAAAATTATCCACGCTTGTCTCTTTTCAATGTTTGAGGAAGAGCTTTCTTTAACTTTGTTAGTATTAAGATGTGCTACTTGCTTTTGGCAATTGCTGTAGAGATTTTAGGAGAGGAGACACTGACACATTAAGTATATACATTGATTTGATGATGTATTTTATTTTCTGAAAAGTTTAAATGTGGGGGAAGAAAACAGTATATTGTAGTTTTTCATGGTTTAAGGATTCCTTCTACCTAATCAGATCATGATATACATTATACTACTTTAAATCTTATTTAGATGCATATTTTGCTGTTAATCTCATTTTAAGAAATTGTATTATATGACCTAACATGTGTAAAATGTTAGTTTAAAGAAGACATTCATGAAATAGAATTCTGGTTGTTCTCTTTTATTATTATCATTACTATTATAGTTATTACTTTTCATACTCAGTGCTAAGCTTTTAATAAGATTTCCTCCTTTTTCACCTGGAAAAAGGAATTAGAAAATAATGTAGATTCTCCTTTTACAAGAAACTTAACTTCAAGATAGATTCTGCACTTTTTTCCAGAAAACTGAATGGCTTAAAATCTCACAAAGCTGTGTTTGGGATGCTCAGTTAAAGCATTGGAAATGTCGTGCTCTTCTAGAGACATGAGGAAATTAATTTCCTACCAGAGCTTTGAATGCCCTGCTATAGAAATTGGTTTCCATTATTTGGTAAGTGTAATAAAATGTGCCACTGGGGGCAAAAGTAATCTTTGGTTAAGTTCAGTGTGCTAGTTCAGTTCAGATTTTTCCTCAGCCTCTCACCAGCTGTGAGACCTTAGAGAAGGAATATCTTTCTCTCTCTCTTCAGCTACTTTTTACAACATCCAGAATGAAGGGGAGCATGTTTGTTTCTGAGAATTGTTACAGAGGTAGAACTATGCTGATTGCATTGGAGATGACTGCTAGTATTTCATAGAAGTTTTCAAGCTTTCTGAAATAAACTGTGTATTTGCATCTTTCAGACAGATACCATTTATATTAATTTTCCTCCTATTATTATCTAGTATGAAGTCATTTTGGTTTAAAGTTTATGGTATGTTTTTATTCATTATAAAGATAGGGAAAAAAGAAGAAACTCGACATACTGTGATTGTTCTTATCTTTCGTCTAAAACACATGAATTTAGGTGCCTCACAATTACTTTCTGAGGTCTATGATTAAAATGGTCTACATTTCAATCTTTTCACATCAGTATGCATTTATTTATACAGTATTTTTCAAATTTCTTGTCATTCTCTTTTCCTCTTAAAATTAAAATAAAAATTGCTAGTAACTGGAAATAAGGCACAGATATTCAGGAAATGTAATTTGGCAATAAATGCTGTTTTAAAGTACACTGCATGGTTTGTGGATAAATATTTCTTTAATGTGTGTAATTACTGGATCAGCAGAATAAATGTGGTCATGTCCTTGTAATTAATACATTGTCAAAAGTTCATTTAAGTATAATAATTTTACTGAGAAAATGCTGTCTGTGTGTTTCCTGCAATAATTTGTTAAATTAAGTGCAATAAATATAAAATTACCATTAGGAATATATTTATTTTTTTCAAGTTCTTTTTTTACTAGGTGTCACATAATGCTTTTAGGAAGCCCCTCCATACCTCCCCTTTACACTAGCCCTTACCTCTTCAATTAAAAGCCCTCAAGCAAGGGTAAGGATAGATACTAAATATTACAATTAACTTTTCTATAAATTTAACTTTATCTTTAGAATTATTATAATATAGTGTATATTGCAGCTTAGGTTGAAAATATTTAGCAGGAAATCATGCATGCAGACTGGCAGGTGGTCTTGGCCTTAATACAGAATACTGGTAAAACATGCTGTCCCTTTCTGCACTCAACTGAATATTTCTCTGTGGAGGTTGGAGTCAGAATTCTAGAGCTGGAAGGGATCTCAGAGATCACCCTGTGCAACCCTTTCATTTTATAATCTTGTCACCTCCAAGCCCTCAATACAAGGATGTAGGCCTCTGCTAAGTGAAATGGCTGAGGGCACTCAAGGAAGACATGATAAATTAAAGGTGCTTTCTTTTTAATGTTATGGCCAAAGGGCTGCAGGGAGATATGTTTTCCATTGCCTGACATTTTACTTGTGGTAGGCATGTAGCTGGAAGTTCTATAAATAAAGGGCAGTGAGGAAACCGAAGATACTGAGCAGGGTTGAGAAGAGAATGCACTGTGTGGAAGACATGGAAGTTGTATGCAGTTAGCAAATACCTCGGAGAAAGCAATGGCAAGCCACTCCAGTACTCTTGCCTAGAAAATCCCATGGACGGAGGAGCCTGGTGGGCTGCAGTCCGTGGGGTCGCTAAGGGTTGGACACAACTGAGCAACTTCACTTTCACACATTGGAGAAGGAAATGGCAACCCACTCCAGTGTTCTTGCCTGGAGAATCCCAGGGACGGGGGAGCCTGGTGGGCTTCCGTCTGTGGGGTCACACAGAGTCGGACACGACTGAAGTGACTTAGCAGCAGCAGCAGCAGCAAATACCTTGTTATTTTTGTTCTACTCAAGTTATTGATGGATGAGGGATAAAGGACAAGATAAAGGCTAGAGCAGGTAGGAAGGAGAATGGACAGTTGCTAAGTCCCGCCTAGACTGATAGCTGCTGTTTTTAGATCCAGTAAACTGAGGTGGGTTGACCACTTGAAAATGTCTTCATGACCTCTTTGCACCGTTTTCTTTTTTAAAAATATTCAAAAACTTTGACTCCAGATCAACATTTCAAATATTATACATTTCAATCATTTTCCCCTTGAATTTCTATAGGTCTCATAATCACTTATGAGTCCAAAATCTAGCTTGATTCAGAGAATATACCAACTTTACAATTAAATCAGGTGTTTCTTATTTTGTTAACTTGCCCTATAATAGACTACCCACCCTCTATTTATTAAAGTACCACTAACTTAAATTTACTGTTTGCACTTGATGTTGACTGAAGATAAATAGGAGTTATTAACAAATTCTTAAAATTCAATATTAAGCATTGTGACACCTAAAAATATATTACCATTTCCCATCTTGGAAATCATTACACTGATTTTTTCTCTCTTACATTGACCTCTTCATGTAAAACACAGACTCTCCATTCATACCTGGTTCTTGTGTATATCTCCTTTCATCGTCACACTCTCTGTCTTGGGCTAATTTTTCCTATGCTGATGCAGAATCATTCTATTCTCTCTTTATATTGCCCTCTCGCCAAGATCACACACTGATGGGCTCATCACCTACACAGATATCTAACAACATTCCTAAACAAGAAGCCATGGCCTTTTATTACACTACTCCCTAATTATACAAAAACAGCACAATGTATTCTTATACTAATTTATTTTCCTTTCTGATCATTTAAGTCTTATTTGAACAATCATAGAAAGCATATGGGGCTTCCATGGTGGCTCAGATGGTAAATAATCTGCCAGGTTCTTTACCTGGATCAAGTAAAGACCCAGGTTCAGTCCCTGGATCAGGAAGATCCCCTGGAAAAGGTAAGGGCTACCCACTTCAGTATTCTTGCCTGGAGAATCCCATGGAGAGAGGAACCTGGAGGGCTACAGTCCATGGGGTCACAAAGATTTAGACATGACTGAGCGACTGACCCTTTCAGAAACTTTTTCAGAAAGCATGTAAGATGGGGGAAGATGGGGAGCCTTCACAATGCATTGCATGAACATAAAATCTAGTTGTGAAAATATGTAGCAGATAGAATAGAGAGAGAGAGAATGCTGATAACTAGCTGGGAAACAGAAAATAACCAAGCCGTTGGTTATAATCAATTAAGCATGAGGTACTGTACAATCGGACATGACTGAGTGACTGAACTGAACTGTACAATGATATTAATGCTCAGAGAGTAAAGAATTCAGAATTCAGAGGCTGAGTTGGTAGAATTTTCTGGGTAGTTTCAGTAGTCATGGAACATGGTCATGGATAACAGTTGTTTTAAGATCCAATGAATTGAGGCAGGTTGACTTTGAAATTAATTAAGCTAAGCTTTTGGGCTCTTCACTTGCATGGATCCTTAGTACTGGTAGGGGCTCTGACAACATGCCTATATGGTCCTATATTTGCATTTATGATAAAAAGTTACAAAAGTAGGTTAGTTGATTTAACCACACTTGGTGAAAACTCCTATTTTCCTTCCAATTTCCTCTGCATGTCCCTCTCTCTTTATCAAGTGGTATTACAGCAGTTATATCCTGTTTGGAGATCTTACTCAAAGGAAGTTTAGTTGGTGATACATTAATTTCAGTTTAATGGGTTAGGTTTGTGTGTTTCACAGCCACTTTTTCAGAATTGCCAGATAAAATTCAGTACACTACATAAATTTTAATTTCAGATAATGAATAGATAATTCAGTTGTAAGTATGTCCAAAATTTTTTCTATTCATATAAATTACAAGCTTCCCTGGCTAACCCCTAAACTCCTTTGCTAAAACAACTCCTTTAAAAGCAACTCCTTTGCTAAATCTTACTATTGCACACTTGTATATTTGGTTTCTGCTATTCATCCTGGTGGGGAATGGCAGCCAGGTGTTCTTCTCATCCACTGTGCCTACTCCCCACTCATCAAGTCCCAAAGGTGGGTTCAGAGGTCATATAACAAAATGGTCATGGTCAGTGCTGCCCTGGCACTGGAAGAGTATCTGTCTGTGGTGGAAGAGAAACAAGGTTCAGAATCTCCTACATCAGAAGCTATATTGTGAAAATTTCTTCTCAAATTTACAGCTCATAAATTGAAAAAAAAAGAATCTCACAGAAGTGTCCCCGAATTTGACAACAGTGCTAATAGTCCACATGCTTTTATCAACAATGACCTGTGATCCTGAAAGTCACTTTTCTAAACTAACAATATAGAAAAAAAATCAGATATACTATAACGGAGATTTTATTATCTTTTCATTGTATAATAAATGATAATCATTAAGATATTATAGTCTATGAAGAGCCAAAGAATACACAAACAAAAATTGGAGGGGAAAAAGATTTTAGAGATGGACCAGGTAGTCAATTGATACAATTATTATTTTTCAAGTATTTGTGATGATTACTCTATTTAACTGCTTTAAAAATGATATTTTGGTGTGTTTTCTCATTCTAAGCAAATATATGTGCATTCTTAATTTTGCTTCCTTCTTTAAGAGGATTCCCAAAAGTATAAAAGCTTTAGACTTGGTTTAATGGCTTGAGCATCATCCAAAGATTCATAGAGTTATTTTCATACTGTGTTTGGTGTGTTTTGTATATCTTGATTCTTTTCAGTTAAAAAAAATAAACTATGATTTTGAGTTAGTTATCACCTACAGTGGGCTTCCCTGGTAGCTGAGGTGGTAAAAAATCTTCCTGCAATGCAGGAAACTCTAGTTAGATTCCTGGGTTGGGATGATCCCCTGGAGGAGGGATGGACTACCCACTCCAGTATTCATGGGCTTCCCTGGTGGCTCAGAAGGTAAAGAATTTTCCTGGAATGTGGGCGACCTGGGTTTGATACCTGGGTTGGGAAGATCCCTTGGAGGGGAGTATGGCACCCCACTCTAGTTTCTTGCTGGAGAATCCCCATGGACAGAGGAGCCTGGCAGGCTACAATCTGTGGGGTCACAAAGAGTTGGACATGACTGAGTGACTAAGTACATCACCTACTGTGGCTCATTAGTTGGGAATTAACTGTGGTATCAGATTGCCTGTGTCCAATTCAAATTTTTTCCTCTTTTTACCTTTATAAACTTAGGCAAATTGCTTGGCTCATCTGTGCCTCAGTAGAATAAATAATATTATTGTTAGCACTAAGTGAGATAATTGTGATAAAAAACAAAAACTTAGAAAAATAACTGACACACAAAGCCTTAATCAATTGTGAACAATGTTAGTAACTTTATTATCAGTGTTACAATTAGACCAAAAATTCACCCCATGTAATTTATTGAAAAGCAGTAGGTACAAATAGGAGTATATTAGGCTCATAGTCTCATGGATCACTTATTTCATGAGAGTGTCTGCATAAAGATATATAGGTTTTAACAATGAAACTCAAAGAAAGATGGGTGACCACCAGTGTCCCTTACTGTGCAGCCCCAAATGAGAACCATCCATAGACTCATAGGGTTATCTTCATATTGTATTTGGTTTGTCTTCTAGATTTGAGTTTCTCTTCAGTTACAGAAAAAAGAGTATCTGTGATTTTTGAATCAGTTATCAACTACTTATTCTCACAAGGCAGAAACTCTGTAAAGGAGATTTTCTTCTCAGTGTAAAACAAGAAAAAATATCATAACATATGAGTTTCTCCTTTAGACTGTCAAAGTGATTCAGATAAAATCATACCTCTTAAAGTCACATTTGCTCAAGTCCCACTCACACCACATAACAATCAATGTGCTTTTCACCAGAAGAAAGTAGAAACTGGCCATCATTCTGGGTGGTCTTGGGGCAGTTATGTCTGCCTCAGTGGGAATCTCAAATACTTGCTGACCCTGAACAGCTGCTCATGAAGTTCTCTGACATCCATTAATTCCGTGTAATAATTTCATGATAGACATTCAAAATAGATTCAAGTACATGTTTGAAGCAAAGGAAAAGTAGTCATTTTACATATACAGAAATAATTATACATTAATATAAACAAGATAGGTTTGTGTGAGATGACCCAAACTGAATGTTAAGAACTGAATGGTTCATCTCCCTAAAATGTGTATGTTGAAGCCATAGCCCCCAATATGATAGAGATGGCACTAGATGAAATCATAAGAGAGAGGCCTCCCTCAATGGAATTAGTGTCCTCAGAAGTGGACAGAGAAAGACCAGAGCTAGCTTGCACTCTATCTCTCTCTCTGTCATGTGAAGAAACAGTGAAAAATTATCCATCTGTAAGCCAGGAAGATAGGGCTCTTGCCAGGGAACCAAATTATCCATTACCTTGATCTTGAACTTTACAGCCTCTAGTACTGTGAGAAATAGTGACCTGGTAAAAAATTCGCTTGGGGGTTTCCATAATGTCTTATGGGAAACCCCGAACAGAGTTTTTGGCCCTCAATAAATTCTGTTATTTTAAACGTCCAGTTTTGTTATGGCAGCCTGGGCTGACTATGACAGTATGTACTGAAGGATATCCTGTATTACCCTATGAAACCTTGTTGTTCATTCACTAAGTCATGTCAGTCTCTGTGACCCCATGGATTGCAGCATGCCAGGCTTCCCTGTCCTTCACTATCTCCTGGAGTTTGCTCAAGCTCCTGTCCATTGTATCAGTGATGACATACAACCATCTCATCCTCTATCACTTCCTTCTGCTCCAGCCCTCACTCTTTCCCAGTATAAGCGTCTTTTCCAATAAATTGGCTGTTTGCATCAGGTGGCCAAAGTATTGGAGCTCCAACTTCAGCATCAGTCCTTCCAATGAATATTCAGGACTTATTTCTTTTAGGTTTGACTGGTTTGATCTCCTCGCTGTCCAAGGGACTCTCAAGAGTCTTCTCCAGCATCACAGTTGGAAAGCATTAACTCTTTGGCACTCAGCCTTCTTTCTGGTCCAACTCTCACATCTATTCATGATTGCTGTAAAAACCATGGCTTTGACTGTACGGACCTTTGTTGGCAAAGTGATGTCTCTGCTTTTTAACATGCTGTCTAGGTTGGTCATAGCTTTTCTTCCAAGGAGCAAGCATCTTTTAATTTCATGGCTGTTGTCACTGTCTGCAGTGATTTTGGAAACCAAGAAAATAAAGCCTGTTTCCACTTTTTCCCCATCTATTTGCCATGAAGTGGTGAGACCAGATCCCATGATCTCAGTTTTTTGAATGCTGAGTTTTAAGCCAGCTTCTTCACTCTTCTCTTCCACCCTCATCAAGAGGCTGTTTAGTTACCTTTCACTTTCTGCCATTAGAGTGGTATCATCTACACATCTGAGGTTCTTGACATTTCTCCCTACAATCTTGATTCAAGCTTGAGCTTTACCAGCCTGGCATTTTGTTCAATGTACTCTGCATATAAGTTAAATGAGCAGGGTGACAATATACAGCCTCGACCTACTCCTTTCCCAATTTTGAACCAGTCTGTTGTTCCATGTTCAGTTCTAACTGTTGCTTCTTGACCTGTATACAGGTTTCTCAGGAGACAGGTAAGGTGGTCTGGTATTTCCATCTCTAAGAATTTTCCACAATTTGTTGTGATCCACAGAGTCAAAGGTTTTAGCTTAGTTATTGAAGCAGAAGTATATGTTTTTCTGGAATTTCCTTGCTTTTTCTATGATCCAACAGATGTTGGCAATTTAATCTCTGGTTCCTCTGCCTTTTGTAAATCCAGCTTGTACATCTGGAAGTTCTTGGTTCATGTACTGTTGTAACCTAGTAAGAAATTTTTTATAATACTTCATGTGACACGATGTCATTCTTTGTCAAGGTGACTTATGCTAGATTTCCCTGCAGTGTGCTCCCTCCATCATAGTGCTCCCACCATGGTCTTTTCCACTGTGAAGTATTTATCCAAGTCAACTGAAATGACAGATTCTGTCTCCCCTCTGGTTTCTGAGGTCAGTTCAGTTCAGTTCAGTTCAGTCACTCAATCATGTCCGACTCTTTGTGACCCCATGAATCGCAGCACGCCTGGCCTCCCTGTCCATCACCAACTTCCAGAGTTCACTCAAACTCATGTCCATTGAGTCGGTGATGCCATCTAGCCATCTCATCCTCTGTCATCCCCTTCTTCTCCTGTTAGGTCCCCATTTTTCTGAATCCCTAGTACCTACTATGATGTCTGGCACAAAGTTATTCTTTCGATAATGTTGTTTATGTGAAAGAATGAGATGGGGGTACATATATTTTACTTGCTTAATATTTCACTTGACTACTGTCATATCTGCTATCTGCCGATAAATGAAAGTGAAAAAGTGAAAGTGAAGTCGCTTAGCTGTGTTCAACTCTTTGAGACCCCATGGACTATAAGCTTTCAGGCTCCTCTGACCATGGGATTTTTCAGGCAAGAATGCTGCAGCAGGTTGTCATTTCCTTGTCCAGGGGATCTTCCCAACCCAGGGATTGAACCCAGGTCTCCTGCATTTTCAGAGAAGGCAATGGCAAGCCACTCCAGTACTCTTGCCTGGAAAATCCCATGGATGGAGGAGCCTCCTGCATTTTAGGCAGATGCTTTACCATCTGAGGCACCAGCCAATAAATAGTTACATTATAACTGTAGAAGGAATTCACTGTGGACCTTACTACTATTATTTAAAATTCTTGATCTTATCTTGTTATTTATTTATTTGACTGTGCTGGGTCTTCATTGCTGCATAGGCTTTTTCTCCAGTTGTGAAGAGTGAAGGCTACTCTCTTGTTGCAGTGCACAGGCTTTCCATTGTGATGACTTCTCTTGTTGCAGAGCATGAACTTTAGCATACAAAGGCTTCGGTAGTTTCTTCACATGGGCTCAGTAGTTGTAGCTTCTGGACTGTAGAGCACAGACTCAGTATTTGTGGCAGATGGGCTCAATTGCTCCATAGGATGTGGGATGTACCCAGATCAGGGATTGAACCCTTGTCTCTTGCATTGGCAGGTGAATTCTTCACAACTGAGCCAAGGGGGGCCCCTTGATCCCATTTTGAAAAAGAACCTCATACTATGGATTTTGTAGAATGTGTATCTAATATGTACGTATATCAAATAAAGACACAATACATAAGAGGCACAACTAAGCATTGAGCTTGGAAAAACACTAGACAATCTTGATCTTCACATCTCAGAATATAATTCTAAATTCCCAGTAAAGTTGTAGAGTTATCATGAAAGTTATCATGAAAACATATATCCTCCTGAAGTCTGTATTCTTATAAGTGTTTGCTACCCTGGACCACTGTGATAATAGAACACATATTGAAGAAGCACAGAGTTCTTTACTGAATTCCAAACATCATCAGTTCAGGGACAAATGCTTAGCTAAGGCTCACATCTATCATTCTGGTTGGTACATATGGTAATTTTCTCTAAATTGGCTGGTTTTCTCAGGCTACTGTATCATCCTGAGATATTAAGTTTTTAAATTGGCTCTTCCCACCTCTTTTAAAGTTAGATGGCTGATTGCTGTCACATAATTTAATGATCTAGTCCAATCTATACAATGACTGTGTAACATGGGCAAGATAATTGTAGATGAATTGCATGCCATTAATCAGTTGGCTTTTTGTTCTTACATGTTCCATTGCTTATCATTCAAGGAAGAAAATTGTCTTTTGACAGGGGTCCCATTGCAGCCCTTTTACTATCCAATAACATCAAGGCTGAGATTTTAAAAGATAAATGAGAATGATATAAGTGTTAGGGGGCGAGACTTAGTTAAAAGCCCTGTTTATCTAGGAATAGTTTATACAGAAATTAAAATTTTGCCTGTATTGCTAGAGAATAAGCTGTAGAAGTTTGTTACATGAAAAAATGTGAAGTCTAAATATAAAGTAGATTTTTTTCATTAGAGAGCCCTGAGTTTATGTGAGAGACTACACTTCGATATGAAAAGGATAGTACCAAAGCTCTAACTCTTGGTAAGCTCCCTTACTCTTTCACCCCCTAATAAACAGTGGCTATTTTGGCAGTAGGAGAAGGAAATGGCACCCCACTCCAGTACTCTTGCCTAGAGAATCCCAGGGACAGTGGAGCCTGGTAGGCTACAGTCCATGGGATCACAAAGAGTCCTACATGACTGAATGACTGCACTTTCACTTTTCACTTTCCTGCATTGAAGAAGGAAATGGCAACCCACTCCAGTGTTCTTGCCTAGAGAATCCCAGGGACGGTGGAGCCTGGTGGGCTGCCATCTATGGAGTCGCACAGAGTAGGACACGACTGAAATGACTTAGCAGCAACATTTTGGCAGTGGAGCTTTAAGTGATGGCCTAGGCACTGTATTCATTGTTAACTTTACTCTCTCAGAAGTGGGAAGCCTGCCTTTTTAATCATGTGTTCCCACAGCCTAGCTCAATTTATTAGATGCTCAGTTAATAGTTCTTCAATGAGACCAGTTTGTTTTTGATCTAGTAAAGCTAACTCTTCAAATAAAGAGTGATTACTAGGGAAATAGATCAATATGAGTCTTCT
This sequence comes from Moschus berezovskii, assembly GCF_049115385.1. Lineage (NCBI taxonomy): Eukaryota > Metazoa > Chordata > Mammalia > Artiodactyla > Moschidae > Moschus > Moschus berezovskii. The sequence continues at coordinate 88,130,417 of NC_142461.1, read as the reverse complement.
AGATGGGGAGTCAACACAGTGAGTAAAATAGTGACATTTCCAACTGTATTAGATGATGTAATTAATAGCTTGAATGCAAAGTCAGAAGCCCCCTTTTGTACTCAACATGTGTCATAGAGTTTTTATTTCATGTTGTTTTGTTTAATCTCTAAGCATGACAATTAACTCAAATGAGATTGTAGAATAATCTCTTGTTAAACATATCCATATAGTCATATTTATATACACATATGCATATATAAGCAAGTATGTGTTTTCTTTCTTCTTTTTTTTTCCCCTGTTATCTGTAGGCTTTATGAGTTAAATTTCTGATTGAACCACTTGTCGGAAATTACTCCTCTAATGCATCTCAGTGCAGGGATGAGGGAAGGAGATGGACTTTGCTTGTCTTGTAGACAGATTTTCTCGATGTTATACCAGATGTTCTTAAATGTACTCTTTGTTCCTTTTTTTTGACTGTTCCCACTTGTATCCTCTGGGGTAAAGCTGTTTCTGTGGGAACGACTGTCAATCAAGAATGTATGTTTCTTGATAATAACTTGAAGGCAAAGTCAACTGTTGTAAAGAGACTGATGGAGTCTAATAGTCATGGAAGCAAAGTTAAAAATCTAGGGGGAAACATGAAGTTATTTCAGCATTAACATAAAGCATTATTTACCTCCATTAAGAAGAAAATATTTGAACAATAATGTCTTACAACAGGCACTTATTTTATTAAAGTGAAACAGTTTTTTAGGAGAAACAATGACATATATATATATTTCTCCTAGTATTTTCTATCTGCATATTCACCTCAGAAATCTTTGCATATTCATAACTCCTATTTCTTTATCTTAAAACCTTCATTTTAGTCTAAGCTATAAGATGGCGCCCCTTGATGAAAAGCAGATGGTTTTTTGTTGTTTCTTTTTCTTTTTAAGAGCATTTGGATTTTTTCAGTACAATGTAGAATGCTAACTCTTTTTAATAAGCAAAATCATAGCCATGGCACTTAAGTGAAAACAGGGCAGAGGGGCTGGCAGTCATATAAGGAGAGCTTCATCAAACACCAGGACATGCGAATGTGCAAGAATGAATGATCAGAAATGGGTTTTAAATCAATTTTATCTTCACCATTTTAACATTGAGAAGAGTTGTTAGTTGTAAACCAATTGTTATGCAACTTAATGAACTAATTAGGAAAATCAGTTGCAATAATAGTATTGGTACAAACTGATCTGAATATAAAAAGTAGAATTAGAATTCTAATACAAAACTTTTCCAGCTAGAAAGACTACATAGTGCTGTTGATAGGATCTGCTCTTTGTAAAATTAATTATAGATCGTTCTTCGTTTACTGCATTTGATTTTTATAGGCCATCCCTCTATTGTAGTGCTGCATCACACACATGATTTTCCTGTTTGTATATGTGTCTTGCAGTCTGCCAGTACGGTCTAGCTCATTTCCTAATAACGTTGTGTAAGCTGGCTTTATTATTATTTTCCCTGTTCCTTTTCATAATTTAGTGAATGAATGACTGTCATTCAGAGGTATAAAATATCAAGACCTCTGACCAAAGACTACACTTGGGTTGACAAGAATGCCACATCTGCCTGGTTAAATCCTAAAGAGAGCTGGAGAATACTGGAACAGATTCACAAGTAACAGAGAAAAGTCATGTGAATATTGCTTAGGCCATTTTTCACATGAAATTTTCCAAAGATGGAATCATAAACTCCAGAAGACATATGCCAGTTGTCACTCCTATCTTTTGTTCCCTAGGTTGTACATTTTAATATGAATGAAATATTTTCCTCCGAGGTAACTGGGTAATTCTTTTGATAGTTACATAATTTTATATCTCAGTGATGAAATATTTATGTATGCAATTCAAGTTATCTGTTATAAAGGGAAACTATTTAACCATAGTGAACTAATGGTACATGGGGAAAATGGGTGTCAAAAGGAAATTTATTGTATCTTCCAAATACCGCTTTCTGTGGTAAAATACAATTGTGTGATTGTGAAGTAGCATTGTTTATTTTTCCAGTCAAAAAGTCACTGTCAAAAGTATGTTTGGAGAGGGAAAAAATGGCCTTAAAACAAATGTATCACAGGGAATATCTAAGTTGTTTAAAAAAAAAAAAAAAACCTAGGGCAGCATGTTAAAAATGAACATTTCCAATACAATTTGTCACCCATGCATAAATCTTGCTGACATTTTCAGTCACTTTAATAGCTTGCCCATTTTATAAATCAGTATGAACTTGCACAGTTGCAAAAAGTGTGTATTTTGAACATCTCATTTGCATACTTTACCAAAAGCCAATGAGGCAGTGGGAGCAGCACTGGTGATCACAATACGTGTTTGGGAGAGGCAGAGGAATCAGTAATGGCTTTGCCTTTAGGGATTGCTGTACTCCATAGGGGACGAAAATGAGAAATATTTTTCAAACAGCAGGGGTAAAGGTTTTAAAACTAGAAACACATGGAGTGATAAAGATGTTAGTGCCACAGGGCGCATAGCAGGAAAAATTTACAATGTAAAAACTGTAATTTCAGCATTAGGAAGTAATAATCGTGTTTCATCATTGTTATTAAAGCATGACCCTTAAAGTCACATAAATTAGATATAAGTTTCAAGAGAAGTTTATTAATCTTTAGCAGGAAAATATTAGGAAAGTTTATTATCAGATAAGGTTTTCAGGGGGAGACACATTCTTTTGATTGTGTGTGTATGTGTGTGTGTGTGTGTGTGCATGCATGTGTGCACGTGTGTGACTTCTCAAGGAAGTCTATATAATTTCAAAGGGTAAATAAAACTTTACTCCCTATTAGTGGGGATAAATAATGACCTCTGACGGTTAGCTTTTATTCTTTTAAATTAGCAATTTGAGTTAACATGATACACAAAGAAGGGGGATTAACCCATCTGTAATAGTTCTACTTGTCCAGAATAAAATAGTACATGGGAACGAAAGCTTTTAATACAGAATGTTGCTTGGATGACATTGATGGTGAACACATGTTGCTATCATAATTATAAAATTGTTAAAAGATTTAGGCTTCTTAGAATGTTGAAAATTTGTAACTAAATAATGAGGTTTTATTACTAGATCTGTGACAAAATTAGTGAAAAATTATACTCTAGAGAAAAGCAAGAGTTGATAATTATCAATGGGCATTATAGAACTATTTATATAAAGAAGGTAAATTACTGATGGTGCGTATATTAATTTGGAATGGAGTATATTGATTATGGATGAAATATTATTTTTACCAGTTAAGACTTGCCTCAAAAGTCAGGTTTTAGAAGTTGTGAATGAAACCTCTTTGTTTGCATAATTATTCAGGTAGAATTCAAATCTTACCAAGTTAAGGGGTAAACACTTTCTCCTTGTTCACTTTTTTTCTAATAATCTGTTTTAACATTTATGGAATATGATGATGAGTTGTAAAACACAAATTTTATAAAACATAGTTGTAGGACAGCAACACTCCTCAAATGTTATAAACTGAGACAAAACAAACTTGTATTAATGCAATATCAGAAACACATTTTTGCATACAAATAAAAATTGTTATAGAATATATTGGAAAATACAAACAAGCATAAAATATAACTTTTCTACAAACACAGCCATTTTTTAACATTCTCATATGTACTATTCCAAAATTCTTTTAAGACTATGTATTTAGCCATATAATTTTATTTTGTATACATTATTATAGAAATATACTTTTTAAATGTATAAGACTGTTATTATTTTGGCACAAACAATGAATGTGTTATCACTTAGCAAAGTGTGCCTAAGTAGAAAGCATTAGACTTTGATAGAATGATAATTGAAGATCATTAAAATGAGATTAATTAAGTGCAAAGGACTTCCAATAAGATGTTAAGCTTGTGTACTATGCCCCATCTGAAAAAATATCTGCTACTGATTTATTTAATAGCACCTTCTCATTCATAGATATCGCTTATATTTTTCTGAGTATTTTAGATGTTTTGTGATACTTTCAAATGCTTTCATATAGACAAAGTGATATTTATCCTCTTTCAAAAGAAATAGTCATCCATAACAGTAACTTGACTGATAGTCTGTGTTCCATTGCAGAATCATGAAGTAAATAATTTTCATTGCATTTGTTAATTTGCTGCAGGAAAACCAAAAAGAGTCAGTGATAGTAAATTAATGAGAAACAAGATGAAGAAACAACAAGGACCACGAAAATAACCATTCCTGAGTGGGACTGAGTTGCAAACTATCTGCAGAGGGAAAGGATTTGGTATAGTCTGTGTTATACTTAACAGGGTGAGATAGGGAAAATAGGGAGGGAAAAAGTCAGTGAATGGAACTAATGACGATGCTGCAATGCTAAGTCACTGGGAAAATAAACCACAATTAAACCAGCATATGAAGAGCCCTGGCAGGCTATAAATGACAAGGGTACAGTAAATTCAGACTTTGGTTCATTATTAAGGCAGGTAGAATTTGAAAATGAATAGAAGGCAATGGCAAGCCACTCCAGTACTCTTGCCTAGAAAATCCCATGGATGGAGGAGCCTGGTAGGCTGCAGTCCGTGGGGTCGCTACGAGTCAGACATGACTGAGCGACTTCACTTTCACTTTTCACTTTCACACATTGGAGAAGGAAATGGCAACCCACTCCAGTGTTCTTGCCTGGAGAATCCCAGGGACGGGGGAGCCTGGTGGGCTGTCGTCTATGGGGTCACACAGAGTCGGACACGACTGAAGTGACTTAGCAGTAGCAGCAGCAGAAATAATGAAGAATGCCTTCTGTGCTTCAAGAATGAGATTGCTTTCCTTTGAGAAATCTTCTTTTATGTTTTTCAGTCATCAACTATCTCTGTTCTATTTAATATGTATCAATAAATTCAGCAAAAGAGTGATATCTTAAGTTTGGGTTATTTCCATGAGGAGATTCACATTACAAAATTTACATGTCAATATGAAGAAAAGAAAGTGAAAGTTGCTCAGTTCAGTTCAGTTCAGTCGCTCAGTCGTGTCTGACTCTCCGCGACCCCATGAATCACAGCACGCCAGGCCTCCCTGTCCATCACCAACTCCCGGAGTTCACTCAGACTCATGTCCACAGAGTCAGTGATGCCATCCAGCCATCTCATTCTCTGTCGTCCCCTTCTCCTCCCGCCCCCAACCTTTCCCAGCATCAGAGTCTTTTCCAGTGAGTCAACTCGTCGCATGAGGTGGCCAAAGTATTGCAGTTTCAGCTTTAGCATCAGTCCTTCCAATGAACGCCCAGGATTGATCTCCTTTAGAATGGACTGATTGCATCTCCTTGCAGTCCAAGGGACTCTCAAGAGTCTTCTCCAACACCACAGTTCAAAAGCATCAATTCTTTGGCGATCAGCTTTCTTCACAGTCTGACTCTCACATCCATACATGACCTGGGAAAAACCATAGCTTTGACTGGACGGACCTTGGTTGGCAAAGTAACGTCTCTGCTTTTCAATATACTATCAAGGTTGGTCATAACTTTCCTTCCAAGGAGTAAGCGTCTTTTAATTTCATGGCTGCAATCAGCATCTGCAGTGATTTTGGAGCCCAAACAATAAAGTCTGACACTGTTTTCCCATCTATTTCCCATGAAGTGATGGGACCAGATGCCATGATCTTCGTTTTCTGAATGTTGACCTTCAAGCCAACCTTTTCACTCTCCTATTTCACTTTCATCAAGAAGCATTTTAGTTCCTCTTCTCTTTCTGCCATAAGGGTGGTGTCATCTGCATATCTGAGGTTATTGATATTTCTCCCAGCAATCTCGATTCCAGCTTGTGCTTCTTCCAGCCCAGCGTTCCTCATGATGTACTCTGCATATAAGTTAAATAAGCAAGGTGACAATATACAGCCTTGACGTAATCCTTTTCCTATTTGGAATCAGTCTGTTGTTCCATGTACAGTTCTAACTGTTGCTTCCTGACCTGCATACAGGTTTCTCAAGAGGCAGGTCAGGTGGTCTGGTATTCCCATCTCTTTGAGAATGTTCCACAGTTTATTGTGATCCACACAGTCAAAGGCTTTGGCATAGTCAATGAAGCAGAAATAGATGTTTTTCTGGAACTCTCTTGCTTTCTCCATGATCCAGCGGATGTTGGGAATTTGATCTCTGGTGCCTCTGACTTTTCTAAAACCTGCTTGAACATCTGGGAGTTCACGATTCACATATTGCTGAAGCCTGGCTTGGAGAATTTTGAGCATGACTTTACTAGCGTGGGAGATGAGTGCAATTGTGCAGTAGTTTGAGCATTCTTTGGCATTGCCTTTCTTTGGGATTGGAATGAAGACTGACCTTTTCCAGTCCTGTGGCCACTGCTGAGTTTTCCATTTGCTCAGTCCTGTCCAAATCTTTGTGACCCCATGGACTATACAGTCCATGGAATTCTCTGGCCAAAAGAGTGGATAGGTAGCCTTTTCCTTTTTTCAGGGGATCTTCCTAACCCAGGGATCACACCCAGGTCTCCCTCATTGCAGGTGGATTCTTTACCAGCAGAGACATAAGGGAAGCCCAAGAATACTAAAGGGGGTAGCCTAACTCTTCTCCAGCATATCTTCCCAACCCCGGAATAGAACTGGAGTCTCCTGCATTGCAGGCAGATTCTTTACCAATGGTGTTATCAGGGAAGCCCCTCATATCAGTATACTCGCTCTATAAAGTGAGAACTGTTCTAATATGTTAGTCAGCATTTGCTAGGTTATGTTGCATTAACAAATCACTATCAACTTTATACAAACATTTATTTCTTACCATATTAAGTAAGTGTTAGTCGCTCAGTTGGGCCCAACTCTTTGTGACCCCATGGACTGCAGCCCACCAGGCTCCTCTGTCCATGAGATTTTCTAGGCAAGAATGCTGGAGTGGGTTGCCATTTCCTTCTCCAGGGGATCTTCCCAACCCAGGGATTGAACCCAGGTCTCCTCTACTGCAGGCAGATTCTTTACCGACTGAGCTACAAGGGAAGCCCAAGAAAATTAAAGTGGCTCTTACCATATTACATGTCTGCAAGTGTACATTTTCTGTGTCTCTGACTTACATTCATTTTTGGTTCCAGATTGGAAAGTCACTATGAAACAAGAATATGACTCTTAAATCGTTCTGTCTAATCACCTCATATTTTATTAATCAGAGAAAGTCACAGAGTATGCCTGATATCAATGCCATATCCATGTGGCAAACCACAAGAATATTCTACAAACAGCTAGAATGGGTTGCAATGTATAACCCTTTTATGGGGAATACAGTATAATTTTGCACAATAAAAAAATTTGTTATATTTGTAAATACAATAATATAAGTTAAGCTTTGAAATGAGTGTCTAACTGCAAAGTTTTTCTCTTCAGTTAGATTTTACAAATACAGTTTTTAATTTTTCCACACTGGCTTTTTAGATTTTGTTTGGTCTTATTTGATTATTTTTGTTCTTGTTGGCTATGCTTTAGTGTCATTTCCAAAAAAATCATTGCCAATATGGGTTTATTCTAACCATGAGATTGGATGGAATGTGGAGGATACAGGAGAGTTGGGGAGATTGAAAGCAGTGTTGGTAATTTTACTGACAAATGATTGGATAAGAGAAATCAAAAGAAATCACCAAAGAGGTGGGAAGCCCCTTTTTGCTCACTTTAGTGTAAAAAGCGGAGTTGTTAGTATTAATATCTGTAATGCCACCTGTTGGCTGTTCAGGATAATCTGTGCTCTTTTTCTTCCATGGTTTGCCCCAGGGATGGAACTGCCCAGCCACAGACTGAATTTTCAGCCTCCTCTTTAGTTAAACAGACCACATGATGATATGACTCTCTAGGATGGAATACTTGTAGGTGTAATGCCTGCCACTTTCATATCTGTTTCCATAAAAATTCCTTTGCGTTCTGATTCTTGCTTTCCCTTCTTCCTTCCCTGGAGATGGAAAGAGATGATTATTCTGTCTTTGAAAGCCACCTGTTGAAGATGGAAGAGCCACTGTTGGCTGTGTCTGTGAATGTGGCAGAGCCTCTTCTATTCCTCAGCTCTATCAGGAACGCCTGCCCTTTGCTCTTACAGGAAAAAGAAAGAAAATGTTACTGTATTTGAGCCACTATTATGGGATCTACTTATTATAGGAGTTTACTTTTCCACTCATTTGAAAAGACCCTGATGCTGAGAAAGATTGAGGGCAGGAGGAGAAGGGGACTACGGAGGATGAGATGGCTGGATGGCATCACTGACTCAATGGACATGAGTTTGGGTAAACTCTGGGAGTTGATGATGGAGAGGGAGGCCTGGCGTGTTGTGGTTCATGGGGTCACAAAGAGTCGGACATGACTGTGCGAATGAACTGAACTGAACTGAACTGAATATACTCTTCTAATAAATTTTCTTCTTAGTGATATTTTCTGTGAACTTGCCTTTTGTTTCTTCTCTGCTCGAAACGCTTCAAGTGGCTTCCTATTGCCTAGAGAATAATGTTAAAATTCTTTAGTGAACTTTTGAAAGTCCTTACCAAATGTTCTACATTTCTGCCACTTTACTATTACACATTCTGTAAATAACAAATGTTTGTTGAGTTTCTCTAATATTGTACATTTTTTAGCTTCTATGACTTTGATTATTCTATTCTCCTTTCCAGTAAAGCATCTCACTCTTTTGAAAAACTGTTGATTCTTTAACTCTGCCATCCCCTGCATATGTTGTTCTCTCAAAACAAATATTAAAAAGTATTTGCTGCCACAATAAAAAAATTAATACTTTTATTAGCCCATGCCCTATATCATAGAGATTGCTTTAATTTTTTGCATAAGTCTCCTACAAAACAGAGACTGTTTCCTCTTCAGCTGTATATTCTTAACCCTGTTCTGGTTTTAAAGTGCTTGTTTCTTTTAATGTGAAAGACTATATAGAAAGTCGACCCAGGAATTAATAAAAATTGATTTGTGGATTCTATACAAGTCAATGGTGATACTTTGTCCCAGAGATTCAGTTAAAGTTCTAAGGGGTATAATCATAAAAAAATTTACTCACATTGCTTATAAATAATGAAAATTATCATCAATTATAATATGATGAATTCGAATATTTTCTTAAATTTGAAAGACTAGGTGCTGCTAAAAAGAGATATTGCTTTTATACAATTAAATGTCTTCTGTTTTTAAGAACTTCATCCAACTTTCAAGCGATGGATACCATGTTTTCATACAAAAGGGAACATATCAATACTGAAGGTGGAGGTCTCCATCAGTGAAAGGCAAAATTTATGTATTAAATATTGGTCTCTCTATTGATACATAAAATTTCAATTTTTGCTGCTCAAGTCAATTATCTCAGTGATTTTTTCAGTTCACATGTGGTCATGAAATATTTTCACATAGAGTTTATTTAAAATTTTTATCTGTGATCCAAGTCATCTTATGATTAGTTAAGGATATCACTTCTTTTAAAAAATAACTTAAGTAATTATTTTGTAATTTCTTTGGGTTTTTAATATCTCACTTTGACGTTTAAGGATTTTTAGGACAAAACTTTTCCATGTAATAACTTATAAAATAGATAATGAAACATATTAGAAAAAGGGATCATCTTACTGACTTTTCTATAATGCATTTGCAGTTACAAAATGACAAAAAAAGAATGAGCTGTAAGTCTTATGAAAAATCTGGATTACTTTTAACAGAAGAGTTTTTATTATACGTAAATTTTACTAAAAAATGAAGTTCCAATACTCAACTCTCAGTTTTCTTTATTTTTCAATTTATTTATTTTTTTCAAGTGTAGTTGATTTATAATGTTTTGGTTTTACATGTACAGCAAAGTGATATGTATATACATATACATATATATTCTTTTTCAGATTCTTTTCCCTATAGTGAGTGAAGTCACTCTGACTCTTTGCGACCCCATGGACTATAGCCTACCAGGCTCCTCCGTCCGTGGGATTCTCCAGGCAAGAGTACTGGAGTGGGGTGCCGTTTCCTTCTTCAGGAGATCTTCCCAACCCAGGGATTGAACCCAGGTCTCCCGCATTGCAGGCAGATGCTTTACCATCTGAGCCACCAGGGAAGCTCTTTTCCCTATAGAATATTGCAAAATATCAAGTATAGTTATCTGTGCTATACAGTAAGTCCTTGTTGGTTATCAATTTTATATGTATTAATCCCAAACTCCTAATTTATTTCTCTAACTCCTTCCTGCTTTAGTAGCCGTAAGTTTATCTATGTCTATGGTCTGTTTCTGTTCTGTATATAAGTTCATCTGTATCATTCTTTTTAAGATTCCATATATAAGTGACATCATATGATATTTATCTTCTGTCTGGCTTCACTTAGTCAATTTTTTTGATAGTAAGCTAACATAGCATCTACTATAGGATATTAAGATAAGGTAGAAATCATGTAATGACTCTGGTTATCCAGGGAAATAACAGAGTAGAAACAAATTTGTAAGTTTTCAAAATTGAGACAAGGTTTTCAAACTAGAAGTTAAATATGGCAATGACAAAGTTCTCTGACTCTTAAGTTAAAACTGCAATAAAATATCAAAGATCTCAAAGTTTATGAGACTCAGTCACAAGTTGTCCGTATGAACTTGAATTATCAATACTGATGTTGATAATGTTCTATTACTTTTGGTAAGATTTCTAAATAAAGGCAGAACACTCTAGTAAATTTAGCACAAGTAATTCTGGACTATTTTATTAAACAGATGACAAAGACCTTGGACTTTATGGCTCATTTAAGAATCTATAGATGATCTTCTTGATGTGAAGCATGTATTGGCTACATGCAGATGATTATTTTTTGGGGAGGAAAATCTGTGTTCTTTGGATTCATCATTAGCATATGTTTTACTGGTATTTCTGAAACCAAACTATGTTATCCAGTCTTGGTTTAATTGATTAATTAACTGATTCATTAAAAATTAATCAAGTATGTCAATAATTGTCCTAGGTATTAAGGATAAAACATATACAAATATTTAGTATCTTTAAAAGATCTCAGGAGGAATGTAATGCTCTATCAGCATCTTCAAAGGAAACATGTCACATTAAAATTATTCAATTAATTAATACAGAGATTAATTCAAAGGGTCACGCAGAGTTTAGGTAATCCAAACTCTGCATGGGGCATGGGTGGCTCTGCCACCCTTAGTCCTTAAAGAGAGGAGAGAAAAGTGAAAGTAGCTCAGTAGTGTCCAATGCTTTGTGACCCCACGGACTGTAGCCTGCCTGGCTCCTCTGTCCATGAAATTCTCCAGGCCAGAATACTGGATTAGATAGCCTTTCCCTTCTCTAGGGGATATTCTTAACCCAGGGATTGAATCCAGGTCTCCCTCATTGCAGGCAGATTCCTTATAGTCTGAGCCACCAGGGAAGCCCATGAGAGGAGAGAGTGGTTGCCAAATTTAAAGACAGATAAAGGGCTGTTGTAGAGGTACACACCTTTCAGGTGCCAAAATACACCAGGCCTCTTGGCCCTGTGAAGTACTCCTCATGCACTTCCCTCTGCCATTCAACCTCTAAGACCCAGTGGTTAAAGGTAACCAGAAGCCAGAGGGAAAGGATCACATTCAAGTCTTTAAAATCAGCCCCAGAGGGCAAAGTGAAGAGAGGTGAAGTAAGAATGGGAAAAAAGACATCCAACACAGTGATTATATCCAATTCACAGAGGAGGAAACTAGAAAAGTCATAACTGGTAAATGGCAGAGCCAAAATGCAAAGCCAAGTTTGCCTGGTTCCAAAGCTTTTTCTGTCTTGCAGCAATGTTGGAAAAATGCCTTCAGCTCTCAAGGCATTTGTAGTATTGTAAAGAAGAGGTTAAACTGCAGAGAAAAGAACAATGCATGTATCACCAGTATCAATATGTCAGGTGGGTTTCACAGCCCTTGGCCATGGCTTTCCTTTGTACCCTATTAAAGATGAAGGAGGAACCATCAATTCCTTTAATCTGTGAATGAGGTTAGAATTGGGCCTCTGTCCAGGTGAGAATTTTGACATCCTTGATGAGTATCACTTAAATGTTGCAGCTGTTTATTTCATTGGTTGGTTGAAAGAGCAAATCAGACTTCCTGGTCCCTTACCTTCTCTTTCTGCCACCTTTGTCCTGAAATGTAGTTTTTTGTTTGGCATTTGGGGAAAATTGGTGGAGGTTACCAACACTTTAACTTTGGGATCTTTAGAGTGTTATTGTTGTTATTGTCTTTGAAGATGTAGGTGGTGTGAATTTCATCTCCATCAATGCTTCTATTCTTCTAAATCTAAAATTGTCATAAGAATACAAACTTTGTCAGATGGCAAAATTTTAAATTATCAGAAAGGACTCTAGAAAAGATGAAGTCTGTTCTTTCCTCGCAGGCCTGCATGTGTGGCAATATTCTGTCAAACTCCAGCGTCAGCATCCAAACGTTATAAAGGATGCCACTGTGCATTCATAAAACCCCTTACATTATACTGTGGGATCATTTTCAATCGTTGTCACTGTGCTACAAAGGACAGCTTAATAACTCTGGTCTAAACTCTGTGATTACATATACTCAGATGCTAATTTGATATAATTGAGTGTGCTCTCTTGTTGCATTCTACAGTCAGTTTATGTTAAATATGTGAAGACTATATTTAGTGGTGGTTATCAAGAGTGGAGTAAACCCCACAGGTGCTCCGCCCATGCTCAGGCATCTAAGTCACCTTTTCCATTAGCTGCTAATATTGTTAACAGCTGAGGCAGGAACAAGAGTTCTGCAGTTCCTTTACTTGGGACAAGATTCATTTAATCTAGTTCTGAATGCTCTACTTCTATGGCACATCTGTTTGGGGGACACAATAAATGCATTTTTTAAAACATCTTAAACATTTTGAATTTTGTAAGATTTTCTGTAGGAAAAATATGTTTTTTATTTATCAATTCTTAGTCTTCTATATGTATCATTTAATTACTAAATCCCCATATGCAAGATCCACACATACTTTGTCACCAAAGGTGTAGAGTTTTTAACTTTGTTCATTTTGAATGAGTCTATCTTTTTTTTGATATAGAGTTGTACAGTTTCAACTGTATATATATATATATATATATGTCTGCATATATACATGATAATGATAAAACTTAATCTGTTGCAAGTGAGATGATCATTGTTTGAATGATTCCCTTTTAAGAATATCACCTAGCACTCAGGTTTTGTATTTGATTTCACAGTTTGTCTTTTTTTTAATTATTGATTTTTCATCACAAACATAAGAATATGTTTTTATTAAGCTTTTAACTTGATTATAATATTTTAAGAGGGTTGATAATTATTTATTATATAAATACACATACTCACCCTGCCTGGAAATTTAGGATCAAGTGTCAATACTGTTTCACATAATTTTGAAACAATGAGCTATGATAGTTTGTTTTACTATTTGAAATTAGTTGCTTATATCTAAACAAAAAGTCCCTTTTGGGGGATTTGGTCATATGACTTTTTAATAGTTTAGCCAATTGAATGTGACCAGAATTGGCATCCATTGTGTCTGAGCAGAAGCTTTAAGACCTATTAGGTTATTTCATTTTCTTTCTGCCAAGAGAGGGCAAATCCTATAATGGTGACAGTTCCTTCTGCCTCTGTGACTCCTTCACACAGCTCCTTTCATCCTAGACAAGAAAGACAAATGAAGCAGAGATGATTTCTGAATTAGATGCAATGCAAGCACACAATCTTTCCATTGTTAACCATGTTTAGTTTGTTTTCTTTACCACAAGATACCTAGAAAGAGATAACTGATATAAAAAATTGGTACCTATAGATAGGATGTAGCCATGGCAAAATTCCTAAAATATGTGACTTTGGCTTCAGGGCTATAGGGTTAGAAGTGCAGAAACTCTTAAAAGAGACTGGAAAAATGAAGGAACTTTGTGGAGTGGTGGTATATTTGATAAATCTGTCTCATGCCATAACTTGAAAGACAGATAATATATTAACAAATTTGCAATTTTATTTCTTTTATTTTTTTATTTTGTATTCAGTTCAGTTCAGTTCAGTTCAGTCGCTCAGTCGTGTCCGACTCTCTGCAACCCCATGAATCACAGCACGCCAGGCCTCCCTGTCCATCACCAACTCCTGGAGCTCACTCATAGCCAAATAACAATGTTGCAATAGTTTCAGGTGAACAGTGGACTCAGCCATACATATACACATATTCATTCTCCCCTGAACTCCCTTCCCATCTAGCCTGCCATATAACGTTGAGTAGAGTTTCAGGTGCTAAACAATACGTCCTTGTTGGTTATTCAAGTATAGCAGTATGTACATGTCCATCCCAAACTCCCTAACTATCCCTTATCCCTATCTTTACCCCCAATAATCTTAACAATTAACTTGCAATTTTAGATGAAGAGGTTGAAAAACAAAGTGTGATGAAGTGACTTGGTTGCTTTTAGCAGCATTAAAAAAAAGTTATTAAAAGAAAGACATGAGCTTATAAAACTAAGATATAAGGATAACGAAAGAGATTTGTAGGTTCTAAAGATGCTACAGTTTTATTTTCTTCAACCAGTAAATATAAAGTTGAGAAATGCTTTGAATAACGAAGACAGGTTTGGCCTAGGGCAAAGATCAAATTAAGAAAGTTAATGACTTGCTGTACTCCACATTGTTGTTCAGGCACTAAGTCCGGTCCAACTCTTTGCTATCCCATGAACTGCAGCACACTGGCTGTATCCCTGTCCTCCACAATCTCCCAAAGTTTGCTCAAACTCGTGTCCACTGAGTCAGTGATGCCATCCAACCATTTCATCCTCTGTTGCCCCCTTCTTCTCTTGCCCTCAATCTTTCCCAGCATCAGGGTCTTTTCCAGTGAGTCAGCTCTTCGCATCAGGTGGCCAAAGTATTGGAGCTTCAGCTTCAACATCAGTCCTTCCAATGAGTATTCAGGGTTGATTTCCTTTAGGATTGACTGGTTTGATCTCGTTAGTGTCTAAGGGACTCTCAAGAGTCTCCAGCACCACAATTCAAAAATATCAATTCTTCAGCACTCAGTTTTCTTTATGATCCAATTCCATAAAGGGATTAAATTGGCTTTCATAAAATCTATCCATTTGGACAAAGTGGCTTACAGAAAAGACAAAAAACAGCAAATCAACAGGTTCTCTGCTGAAGCTTGATAGTCTCAAGGTATTGACAGTAAAGTCTAGGGAGAAAAAGGTGCATTTCATAAGAAACCATACACATCTTTAGTGGAACATGGAGCTTATTAGGATCATATAGATAAAGATTCTAGAGGCTGAAAGAACTCCTTGACTGGACCATAATCCAAAATATAGCAAAACATACCAAAACAAAAATGTGAGAGTTAAAGAGACCTTGCTCTCCCAACCTTCTATGGGCAAGATACCCCTGTTAATGCAGTCAGCCTCCGGAGAAGGTATGCAATTTAATACTTTCTTTAGATGTGTCAAAGGAGGTTGAGAAAGAAAGGATCTCATTCCACCTTTTTGAGGTGGAACTGTAACTAAGAGAACTTGGTGATATCATCATGCAGGAGAACTGAGGGCTGATCCTGGAAGGTTCCCTATCCCCAGAGTAGGTGAGCACTCAAAATGTTTCTGAAATAATTTCAGGCTTCTTATGTACCAGTTATTTTATGCTTCCCATTCTCCTTTTCTAGCACGATGTTTATTGAGATTAATACACTCCTGTTCTGCTACTAAATAGTTGGTGTGCATGGAGGAAATAACTTGCCTTTGTGGTTCACATGGTTCTAATTTAAGAGAAGTTGCACTTATGGTGTAGAGATAAGCATGGACCCTGAACTGGAGTCTAATTTCATGGTTGGTTGAGATTTTTTGATATGTCTTCTTTGGGGTAGAATGTGTTTATTTTGTGTGGAGATAGAAAGGAGTGAATGTTATATAATTAAAAGGGTGAGATAATAGGTTGTATTATTGTTCCCAATTATTGGCTTCCCATCATAAGAGATTGCGATATCTTCCTATTGCCATATGAATGAAGGTGAATGTCCTTGGGTGTCATTTCCATCTTGCACCCATTGATATGAGACACAGCCATCTGATTTAATCTGGTCAGTGGGATAAGGCTGAAATGCTGACTCCATGTCTGAGCAGAGCCATTAGGTGAATCAGACTCTCTTTTTCTTCTGCCATGGGAGCAGTATGTCTCAGGGTGAAGCTGCTTCTGCTGCCTCAATCCTGTAACGTAGACACGAAAAGCAAACTAGGGCCATATCTGGCACATAGCCAATATGTAACTGGAGTTAAACAGTAGATTTTGGTTACTTTAAAAGTGTTGCGCTTCAATGGGATCACCTTGGAAATGCTGAGTGTTTCGTGAATATTTTAAACTCTTTTTTTTTTTCCTTTCCCACTTTTGTTTGACAAGGAAAGGATAACAAAGGCATTTGCTACTGAGATATTAAGGAAAACAGCTAGGCATTACCAGCAATAGTTTGGATGCATGATAAGGCCAAGTAAAAAAGAGAGGTCAAAATCAAGATATAGCCAATGGTTTCTTGATTCCACAATATAAGACACATGGGAGAATGTTTAAGTGTAGTCCCAAAGCAAAGCTTTCATTCTTTCAACTTTTATACAACATTCACTGCCATCAATATTAATGAACACACCTATTATTGTATTAAAGCGCAGCCATTTTCTTGACCAGGGGATGGATTCTTTCACTGTCATCTGTTTTCTCCAAAACAGTCTGGGCTAATGTTAAGATCCCCTCGCTTTATGAGTTATCCACACAATTCATCTTTGGCATTTCAAAAGCTCATGGATTTTTTGAAGCAGCCTTCTCTTTTCACCTTTTGACAACGTAGCATATAATGAGGTTAGCTCATCTACCACACTGAACTTGACACAAAGAAAACTAGGATAAAATATTGGTCATCAAATATAAAGATTCAGATTGTACTATTGCAACATTACACAAGAATGCACATTAGGAAAAATTGTCAGAGGCTTTTAAGGTGTCAGAAAGGGCAAGATCTGCATGGATAAATTATGAGAATTTTTTCCCTTTATTCTATTATGCCAAAAAATACTACCACCAGTCTGGTCTTCTGTATTGTTGAACCTGATCCTTTGAAATAACAAACCCTAAAACTTTCTAAAGCGTTTTCCTGTTTTTATTGGTTTTATGTTCATATATTTATGTTTCTGAGCAGTATTAATTCATTCACACTTCCATTTCAGGTTTCTGTACATTGTGATACAAGTCCTATGCTGGATTATTCAGCAAGTATATTTATGAAATTTTTATGGAAATTCAACTTTAATGTAAATAATATCATTTCATCGTTCTATTATTTGCTTAGAGAACAGTATTTTAATATTATTTAGGAGTGTTAGTAGTTTTTAATGTTAATAGGAAAATAATTCTTAAGAGATTATCAAAAAGGGGGGTTGTAGGGAGAATTGTATAGTAATGTTGGTACTCATTATTTCTACGAAATAATTACGATGATAAATATCAAATACTTTTATAGCCCTTGTTTTATACCATGTATAATTCTAAGTTCTTTAAGTATGTTAATTCATTTAACTTTAAAACAATACCAAGAAGTGGCTATTTTATAGATATATCTATTTTACAGATGAGGAAATATAGGCACAGATAAGAAACTTAACTGTGGATACACAGCTAATAAGTGGTGGATTTATCAAATCCAAGCAATCTAAACTAGAACCTCTCTTTTAAACTACAATAGGTTCACAAATACCAACGTTAAAATTTTGATTACCATGCAAATATTCTGTTTTACGCTAATGTGCCATAAACCACAAGGCTTTTCAGTTTTGTAGTGAAAAGTTCATTAGTGGGATTTGTTGTTCATTTCCTAATCTAAATCTTTTATTTCGGTAGAGATGTTTGTCAGAGTTTGTGTTTACTTTCCATACAATAAAGTTTTGCTGCCCTAAGTTACCTTAAGTTACTGAGTATTTTTTTATGGGTCTTACTCCCTAAATTAGGTGCTTCTAAAAGGTAGGGAGGAGGATTTATTTATCTTGTTGACTTGCCATCAACAGTGCCTGTCTTTGCAGCCTCTTGTTAGTAAAAGACATCTTCTCATTACTTATGTAGGTTCATTTATCTTCAGTTTAAGTCAACCCCAACATTTGACTTATGGAAATGGAGTGGTCTTCCTATTATTGTTCTCCAAATATGGACCAATATATGCCACTACAATGCAATCATCTAGTATCTTAGGGCAGGCCCTCTGATCACACATTTGGCCAAATTATTCTGAAATAGAAAAAAAAATTCTACTTTTGGAGTGTAGAGTGTATTTCATTTCTTCCAGGTAAGGAATAAACACTTGCAGAAGACTAGAAGAATGGGATTCACTAGAGAAACTATTTTTTTTAAATATTATAAAGTGTTTTATTCATTGATGATTAGGGAAGAATGATTGATTTTCATGATTAGGCATTGGATTCCAAACCAATAATAGCAACGGCACTTTTGCTGGAGAGATTAATTAAGGCATGTATAGTAAGAAAAAATATGATTGATAAATAACCTATACTGAGCAATTTAAGATAGTAAAATAAAACAAAAACATGGAAGGGGAAAAGTATAAAAACATCTTCTAGCACATGGATTAAATATCTGAGTTAGGTGCTAAAGGATAGGCTGGAGATTTGGTCTAGACAGGGCCAAATCCTGGAGTAACTTCTTTTCCTTTATGCTGCTGCTGCTGCTAAGTCACTTCAGTCGTGTCCGACTCAGTGACCCCATGGACCGCAGCCTACCAGGCTCCTCTGTCCATGGGATTTTCCAGGCAAGAGTACTGGAGTGGAGTGCCATTGCCTTCTCCCTTTTTCTTTATAGATAGTGAGAAAAAGTCCATGGTGTAGGTAGTGACTGGAAGTATATAATTATATTCCAGAATAGCAGATAATTTCAAGGACATGTTATAACTTATTTTTGGGTAGACAAAAAAAAACTGAGGTCAAAGGTGAACCCCAGGGAACTTACTATTTGAAATTCAAACAGGCAGTTGGTATCTGGGCTGTCCACAAAGTCAGAAGGCCTCAATATTCAACTGTGACTCAGATGCAGAAATCCATCATCTGGAGGGAAATGTGCGTGAACATAGCTGGGTTCTCTACCTAGCGGGTTGTGAACATTGATTCACAACTCTTCTGACTGTTACCATCATCTGGCAGAAATTTAAAATCTCTAGATGGCCAGAATCCAATGCTAGATAAGTGAGCGTGTAGTTTAATTAACATTCATTAACTAATGACTTGATCATCAGTTAGGTGTTTTGTTGTTGTTTTCTGTCTCCTGTTGTTTGTTTATATTTTGGTTTTAGTTTGTTTGGTTTTGTGGTTTAGATTCCTGGTGGTTCTAATGTACAACCAGGATTGTGAGCTCCTGCTTCAGTGTGTGCAGAGCTACTAGGGATTTTGTAGAAACGCATATTTTGATTCAGGAGTCTGCCTGAGGCAGAGCCTGGGAGCCTGCATTCCTACCAAGTGCCCAGGTCTACAGGTTCACACACTACACACAGGCTCATGAGGCTCTTCTGCATGACAGCAACACTTAGACATAGGGTAAAAAGGTTTCTTTTCTTACAACCAGATAAGTACTTTTGATGAGCTCACATTTCAGAATTAAGGTCTAAAAGTAGAAAAGGACATAGTTTAGCTTTAGGTTATCAGTCTATCTGTGCTAGGGAAAGTTTTAAAATTATGCTTCAAGCTTCTTACTGGTGTTTCTCATTCTTTTAAAGAATTCTGATCTCTATATGGCTTCAACTTACTGTTTATAGTTTCTACAAACAGGAGTATTTGTCAAGCTTTACTTTTTGGAGTTTGTATCATGAATTGATAATTTTTGTATAAAATAATTTATGTATAAAATGTCCATATTTTTTGACAGGCTAATATTCTGACTCTTGCCACCCTTATAGTTTGTAGCACAAGAATACAAACTTTGTTTCCTATTTCTTTAAAAAACCTTTGAACATTGTGTGACAAGATTTTACTTACTGGAAGTGTGAATTTTTAGGTGATTTTAATAATAGCAGCTACCAGATTCATTTCAGAAGAATCATTCCATTCACTTAATCTTTTTTGAAATTGCATTAAGGAATAGTTAAAATTATCATAAATTTGATATCATTAATTATTTCTAGAAAAATGCGTTAATAAAAATTAAAGAACAAATTGTTAACAAGAGTAAAGTTTGCTATTTTGAATGTTGTTGCAATGTTTTAGGGAATCTACTTGGGTCACGAAGTGCTGATAAAATGTGCACAGTCATCACTATTTGTTGTTGTTTGTTTCGTCCATTAGAACAAGCAATGGCTTTCTGAATCCTGATATTTGAATGAATGTTTCATTTTACTATTTAAGTTAAGGTATTATGTTAGGCATGGTGGAAAGCCATGTCAACACTTTAAGTCCACTTACTTACTCTTAATGGAATAAATAATCCATTTTTAAATTTATGTGTTACAAGTCTGTTTTCATGAATTTATATATATTTATTTGCATATACAGTGTTGGGATTTGAAAAAATATGCATGCATCTTATAACAGATTTCATCTCTTTATTAATAAGATATGTGGAAAGTCATTTGTATTTGTTTGCTATTACTGTGCCCCAAATTATTACACCTTTAGGGGTCTAAAGGAATACAAGTTACAATCTGCTAAGTTAGAACATGATTTCCATGGTCAGGATTCTTGCTGTTGGTGAACTGGATCCTTTGCTCAGGTTTTCACTGGGATGCAATTTTGGTGTCATTTAAGGCTGTGATCTCCTCTGAGGCTTGGAGTCCTCTTCCAAGCTCAAGCCCAATCTTGTTGCCAAGATTCAATTATTGCAGTTATAGGACTGAAGCTCTCAGCTCTGAGCAGGTGCTCTCTGTTCTCTAGTTTGTGACTTTCATCAAAATGTGACTGTTTTCTTCATTAAGGCCAACAGGAGAGCACATCTGACATGTGAAATCTCTCTGACTTCTTCCTGACTCTGACCACTAGATCTTTACAAGAGCTCATCTAATTGGATCTTGCTCAGACTGGAGACCTGTGTTAGATCCCTGGGTTGGGAATATTCCCTGGAGAAGGGAAAGGCTCCAGTATTCTGACCTGCAGAATTCCATGGACTGTATAGTCCATGGGGTCACAAAGATTCGGACATGACTGAGCAACTTTCACTTTCAGATTTAATATTCTAACTTTTTATTAACTTGAAGTAAACTGATGAGAGGACTTACTTCACTGGAAAATTTATTCATTTGTGTTATATAACATAATCTTATCACATGAGTAATATCTTATCCATAGAGCCATGTGGGCTTGACCCCCATCTTCCTGTTGAGGTGGGGCATGGAAGGTGGGGGCATCCAACCAAAGGGAATTATTATTCTGGAGCCTTAAGATCTGATGGAATTGCCATGCTAGGTTTTAGACCTACTGATACTTAGGGTCCATTTTCCTCACATCTTCTCCCTTTTAGAATGAGACTTCTATGCCTTTTGCATTATTGCATTTTGGAAGTACATTACTTGCCTGGTTTGACAAAGTCACAACTACAGTGAGATTTTGCCTCAAGAAGAATTGGATCTCAAGTCTAACCCATGATGTCACCTTAGGTGAGACTCTAGAGTTGATGCTGCAATGAGTCAAGAATTTCAGAGCAATTGTTACAAAATTAATATAACTCACATGTGAAAAAGATAAGAATTTGGGGGGCAGAATGTTAGAGGCTAAAAGTTTGTATGGTATGACGTGTGCATGCTCAGTCATGTCTGACTCTTTGCGACCCCCATGGACTATGGCCCTCCAGGCTCCTCTGTTCATGGAATTTTCTAGGCAAGAAATGCTGGAGTGAGTTGCCATTTCCTTCTCCAGGAGATCTTCCAGACCCAGGGATTAAACCTGTGTCTCTTGCATCTCCTGCTTTGGCAGGGGGATTCTTTACCACTTGTGCCACCTGGGTATCTCCCCCTCAAATTTATATGCTGAAGCCCTACCCCCACCCCCAGTGAGACTGTATTTAGAGACAGGGCCTCTAAGAAAGTTATTAAGGTTAAGTGAGGTCATAAGGTGAGGCCTTGGTCCAGAAGTATTAATATCCTTATATGAGTCGCCAGAGAATTCTATTCCTTCCCACCTTTCTCTGTCTCCGCATGCACATGGCAAAGAAAGACCATGTGAGCACAAAGCGAGAAGGCAGGTCTCTGCAGTCCAGGGGGAGACTTTAGCAACTTAACCTTGGACTGTTAGTCTCCAGAACCGTGAGGAAAACAGTTTCTATTGTTTCAAGCTATCCAGACTATTTCATGATGGCAGCACAAGTGAACTGATAAACTAAATCATACAGTATGTTTGGTTAGCTAAAGAAGATGATGTCACTGTCATGCAATCTCTACTAATGTGTTTCCAACAGCAGATTATCAGAATTTCAGTTGGTCCACATTTTTGGTAACACACAGCATTTTCTTTCTTTTTAATTTCAGCCATCCTGGTGGGTAGATAGTGATACATTAAATAGTTTTATTTAGCATTTCAACAGTAATGACATTAAATACTTTTTCTTACTTTTACTGGATATGGAAATATTTCTTTCATTAAGTGTTGAAGCCCGTTTTTTTTAAAAAAGATGAGCTTTGTTTTTCTTATAAATTTTTAGTCTTTTATATCTTTTGTACATGATTTAACACATCTCTAGTAAGATATATGTTTTGCAGATACCTTCTTCAAATCCATGTATTGTATTTCATTCTTTAATGCTTTGGATTAACTTAAATTCTTAAATATATTTCAATTAATGTTTTATGGTTAGCATTTTGGAGTTTGGCTAAAAATTCTCTACCCCAAAGTCATGAAGATGTTCTTCAGTGTTTTTTACTAAAATCTAACTGCTTTAAATTCCCATTAATAACTATTGAATACAATCTATATGGAATATCTTTGTGTATTTGCTGTAGGAAAGGGTCTAAATTCCTTTTTACCCATATGGATAAATAATTAACTTAGTTCCATTTACTGAGAAAATACCATCTTATCTTCACTAAATTGCATGCCACCTTTGTCATAAATCAAGTGACTGGATATATATTCATCTGTTTCTGGCCTTCTCATTCTATTCCACTAGCTTTTTTTTTTTTATATCCTTTTGCTAAAACCCTGCTATATTAATTAATATTAGTTACTAAAGTTTTCATTAATGCTTGATAGCTGGTAGTGAAAAATCTCTAGCTTTATTCATCTTCTATAACATTGCCTTTCTATTCTTGGCCTTTTGTATTTTCATATGGATTTATGGGTCAGTTTTAATTTCCATGAAAATGCTCAATTATATTTTGAGAAAAATTGGGTTGAAATCATAGATTAATCTGACACAAAAGGACATTTTTACACATTAGGTCTTCCATTCCATTCTATACTTATTATATGGGGCTTCATTTTTATAATTTTTCTTTAAAAATTGTATCTCAATAATGTTTTGTATCTTTGGTGTAGAGGAATAGAACACAACTTTTGGTAGGTTGCAATGGTTTTGATTCTAACGTAGTTATTATTTTAAAGAATTTTATTTTTAATTTGCTTGTTGGTGTATAGAGGTACAATTTTTTTTATTAATCATGTATATAGCAAAACTGTGAGATTCACAGATTTTTTTCTATAGGTTTTTCTATAAGATTTTTTTTAAATGTCTTAAGTACAAAATCATTTCATTCCTAAGCTGGAAGTTTTATTTCTTCCCTTCCAATTGTTACAGTCTTTCTCTCTCTTTTTTTTTTCTTTTTCATGTATGTGTGTATCTGTGTATTTGTCCACTAGCTAAAAACCTCCAGTACGATATTTAATGGAAGTGGCAATAGCACCCCATAGAAGCAGATGGACACACCACTCAGTATTTGATTTGGAGCTGAGACTGATGATGCCACACATATTCCAAGAGGTTATTGAAAGGTGTGTAACTGATTTAATGATGCTTTCTAGGGAAAGTAAAGGAGACTCCCATGGAGGTCTGTAATGGCTTGAGAGACAGTTGGGGAAAGTGACTGGTTTAAAGCTTTATGTTTGTTTGCAGGTATGACTGGAATGAGGGCTCTCTCACACAGACTAAATCTTTCATAGTTCACACTCCTCATCGGAGCCAAAGGAGAGAGCATGGGGACTTTCTTATAAGCTTGTCTAAATGGGAGGCAGAAAGTGGAGGATGGGTAGTGGGGCTTGAAATAGGAAGCACACAAACCTAAACTTATGGAGTCAGCCTCTTTATTACATATGCTTTATTCCCTAAATTTGAGGTAAATTTTTAGATATTTTGCAACTGAATGTAAGATTTGACTTAAAATCAAATAAATTATGTGTCTACATCTGGTTTATTGGTTGCATATTCTGGGAATTTTCTTTATCTGAAAGAAAAGTGTTAAACTCTTCCGTTATTGTGGATTCATTTATTCTCCATTTTAGTTGTGTGAATTTTTGTTCTATATATTTTGACTAAATGTTTTTGGGTACATGTGTATTTTATAAATTAAAAATTGGATTGACCCCTTTAAGATGAAATCATCCTTTTTATTTCAATGAATGTTTTGATGTTGGTGTATTTGTCTAATATTAGTATTATTGTTGTTCAGTTGCCTAGTCCTGTTTGACTCTTTGCAACCCTATGGACTGCAGCACACCAGGCCTCCCTGTCCCTCACCAATTCCTGAAATTTGCCGAAGTTCATGTCCATTGCATCAATGATGCCATCCAGCAATCTCATCCTCTGACACCCTCTTCTCCTTCTGCCCTCAATCTTTCCCAGCATCAGGGACTTTTCCAATGAGTCAGCTGTTTGCATCAGGTGGCCAAAATACTGGCGCATCAGCATTAGTCCTTCCAATGAGTATTCCAGTGTGATTTCACTTAAGATTGGCTGGTTTGATCTCCTTGCTGTCCAAGGGACTTTCAGGAGTCTTCTCCAGCACCACAGTTCCAAGGCATTAATTCTTTGGCACTCTGCTTTCTTAAAAGTTCAGCTTATATACCCGTACATGACCACTGGGAAGACCATAGCCTTGACTATATGGACATTTGTTGGCAGAGTAATGTCTCTGCTTTTCAATACACTGTCTAGGTTTGTCATCGCTTTCCTGCTGAGAAGTAATTGTCTTCTGATTTCATAGCTGCAGTCACTAACTACAGTGATTTTAGAGCCCAAGAAGAGAAAATCTGTTATTACTTCCACGTTTTCTCCTTCTATTTGCCATGAATTAATGGGGCTGGGTGCCATGATCTTAGTTTTCTTAATATTTAGTTTTAAGCCAGCTCTTTCACTCTCCTTCTTCACCCTCATCAAGAAGCTCTTTAGTTCCTCTTTGCTTTCTGCCATTAGAATGGTATCATCCGCATATCTGAGGTTGTTGATGTTTCTCCTGCCTGTCTTGATTCCAGCTTGTAACTCATTCAACACAGCATTTCTCATGATGTGTTCAGCATGACGTTAAACAAATAGGGTGACAACAGACAGCCCTGCAGTACTCCTTTCTCAATCCTGAACCAGTCAATTGCTCCATACAGCTGTTCCTTCTTGAACCATATACAGGTTTCTTAGGAGACAGGTAAGATGTCTGGTATTCCCATCTCTTTAAGAGCTTTCCGTAGTTTGTTATGATCCACACAGTCAAAGGCTTTAGCATAGTCGATGAAACAGAGGTAGATATATCTTTCTGGAATTCCCTTGCTATCTCCATGATCCAGTGAAAGCTGGCAAGTTGATCTCTGGTTCCTCTACCTTTTCTAAACCCAGTTTGACATCTGGAAGCTCTTGGTTCATGTAATGCTGAAGCCTAACATGCAAGATTTTAAGTATAACCTTACTAGCAAGGGAGATGAGTGCAATTGTCTGATGTTTAGAACCTTCGT